>NW_018238847.1:35404-68212 GCF_001263595.1 Phalaenopsis equestris | reverse complement strand
TGATAGGTATCTCCTTATCTTGCTTGGATTTGGTTTGAATTGATCATATGAAGATTGAATTTGACTTTAGAATTGAAATTAGGGAGGATTGGGGCCAAATCGATGGACATTTGAAGTGAATTTGGGGAAATTAGGCCTTTGAAGACAATTTGGGGGTTTTAGTCAAAAAGATCAAATTGGCCAAATTGGGTTCACTTGATGGGTCCAAATTGGTTTTGAGGATATTTGAAATGATTTTGAGGGTTTTTGGAAAGTCTAGGCTACTAAGGATATTTTTGTAATTTTGGCAAATTTGAGGGTATTTTGGTATTTTTGGCAATTTTGGGTGGCTTGGGCAGTTTGGGTTTTTTGAAATGGTTTGAAATGATTTTTGAAAAAGTTTAGGTATTTTGGGTGAATTTGAAAATTTTGGCCAAACTTAGGATTTCAATGGCATTTAGGTAATTTGGGTGGATTCGGGGGCAAAATGTCAAGTTGGGTTTTTTTGGTAGAATTGGGGTGCCAACCACTTTATGTGAGCTATGGACTAATGAAATCCTCATTTTGGTCCTCTATGCCAAGGGCCAGTGGGTCTAGGGGACCATTTATATGAGTCTCCCAAAAGATCAATGGATCAAAATCAATAATTTTGGATTTAGGGTTGCAAGTGAGTATAGGTGGTGGTGAGTGTAAGTGAGTGAACTAGCTCCAGACCAACCCCTAGGGTTAGCCCTAAGGTCAAGCAGTCCTATGGGTACTCTTTTTGAGATCCCCTATACTGACCCCACCTACTAAGTGCTAGAGGTTAGGATCAATATGTGGAACTTCAAGTTGAGGAACGAAGAGTTTAGAATTTCTAATGGTGATGGTTCCTTTTCTAATTTTCTAGGAATAGTCAATAGGAAAATCTTATGGCTAGACCCCAGGCTACTAAAAAGGTAAAACTAAACCTCAACCAAAAGTTAGGTCAACATTCTTTTAATAGCCCAAAAGCTTTAACACACTCCTTATTAAAATTAAAAATTATATCTTTTTCAAGCAAATGACATAGAGGCTGAGCAATTTTTGAAAAGACTTTAATATACCGCATGAAGAATCCAACATATCCTAAAAAACTCCAAATTTCCCTCACACTCGTTGGGTAAGGTAAATTAGCGATTAGTTGAATTTTGAAGGGTCTACTTCCATAACATGTTCTGATATCTGATGCCCTAAAACAATTCCTTCTGTTACCATAAATTTGCATTTTCCCCAGTTAAGAACTAAATTTGTTTCTTCACAGCGCTTAAGAACTTTCGATAAATGTTTCAAATATGATTCAAATGAAGTTCCAAACACTGAAAAAATCATCCAGAAAAAATTCAATTCATTTTCCAATTAAATCACATAAAATAGCCATCATAAATCTTTAAAATGTAGCAGGAACATTACATATACTAAAGGGCATTCTTCCAAAAGAAAGGGTACCATAAGGACTTGTAAAAGTTGTTTTCTCTTGATCCTCTATAGTTATTTGTATTTGGAGATAACCAGTATAACCATCCAAAAAACAAAAGTATTTATGCCCAGCTAGTCTATCCAACATTTGATCTAGAAAGGGTAGTGAAAAATGATCTTTCCTAGTGGTGAGATTTAATTTTATCTAATTAATGTATATTCGTCACACTATGACTTATCTTGTTGGTATTAACTCATTAGGTTCATTCATAGTCACAGTCAATCTTCCTTTCGAAGGAATGTAGTGAATTGGACTAACCCATGCACTATCTGAATAAGGGTAGATAATTCTAGCATCTAAACTTTAAAATCTCTTTCTTAACAACTTCCTCATAACATGATTTATTCTCCTTTGAGAATCAACCATGGGTTTCCAATTATCTTCCTTATGAATTCTATGCATACAAATTGATGGACTGATTTCTTTAATAACAACAATTGTCCATCTAAAGGCTTTCACATAACTCCTCAAAGTTTTCATTAAAATCATTTCTTCTTCTGAAGTTAGTTTTGAGGAAATTATAATAGGTAATGTTGAGGAATCACCTAAAAAGACATACTTTAAATGTTTAGGAAGTAACTTCAACTCATGTTCAAGAGGCTTTTCAATCGATGGATAAAAAGATTTATCTTTTTATATCATGTCCAAAACTTTAAAACTTTCTCGAACATAATTCAAATCTTCCTTGTAAAAATCCTCAAACCAATCTAATTCCTCTTCTTGCTCGTGTTCCAACTCTTTCATTTCAGATTTCCCTTCATAAGTTATTTTGAAATGACATTCACTTAAATATCTTATCACATCTATTCTATAACATTCATCTCTTTACATTTTGCAAGGTATTTCATTGATTTGGAAATATTAAATGTAATTGTTTGATCATTGATGCGCATAGTTATATACCCTTTCTACACATCTATCTTTGCTATTCCTATAGCTAGGAAATGTCTCCCCAAAATGATAGGTATCTCCTTATCTTCAACTTAATCTAGCACAATAAAATCAACAGGAAAGATAAATTGATCCACTTTCACTAAGAGATCTTCTATAACGTCTTTAGGATATGTTACTGAATGATCTACTAATTGCAAAGTTAGAGTAGTAAGGGATATTTCTCCTAATCCCAATATTTTAAATATTGATAATGACATAAAGTTAATGCTTCCACCTAAATCACATAATGCTTTCCCATAAAACCTTTCTTCTATTACACATGGAATTGTGAAGTTATCAGGATCTTTAACCTTTTTAGGAAGCTTTTCTAAATTATAGCTCTCCACTGCTCACTAAGTGCAACAGTCTTGTTATCTTTGAACTTCCTTTTTCCGTTAAGAATATCCTTCATAAACTTCACATAGCTTGACATTTGTTCTAAGGATTCAACAAATGGAATATTAATTGTAAGCCTCTTAAAGATTTCCATAAATTTTGAAAATTATTGGCGAAGTCTTTGAGGAAATGGAGGTGGTGGTTTTTCTAAATCAATTTTAACTGGACAAATAGGTCTCTCTAAACCTTTCGGAGTGTCCTCTTCAGGCTCTTTAATTTATTTTCTCTCTACTTCGGTCTCTTTTTAAACTCTACCTTCTAAATCTCTTCCACTTCTAAGTTGAACGACTTTTACTTGTTATTTATTCTGGTATTTGGAATTTACTTTTGTATTACTAGTAAGTGTTCCTTGGGATCTATTACTTAATAAATCTGCTATTTGTCCCAATTGATTCTTAATATTTTTATTTGTAGCTCCTTGACTTTGTAACTAATTTCCTAATCGTGACACCACTTTCTATATATACAACTTTTTCTCCTTGAATTATGGATTACTGTTAAAATTGGAGGATAAGTAGATCAATAATTATTATTCCCTTAATTGTTCATGTTTCCCAATGGGTTTACTTGGTTGTTCCCCCATTGCTGATTAATACCACCTGAAGTATTATTCAAGTTAAAGTTAGGATGATTCTTCCAACCTCAGATATAATAGTTTGAATTTAGGTATTCTTCTTATTTATTTATGACATTTAAATTTTCTAATGATGTTTGAGAAATATCATTTGGCCTAATGAATTCTCTTCAATCATTGAAATTGGTTGAGAAAAATTAATTCCACATTGGTCTAACTTCTTTGAAATTGTAGCAACTTGATTTGCTAACATTGTAAAAGCATTATATTCATGAATATTAGCTCCTTTTTTAGGATTTACCCTTTTAAAAGGCCATTGAAAATTATTAGTAGCCATCTATTCAACTAAAACATAAGCATCAAAAAATGGTTTTGACATCAATGAACCACTAGCAACAACATAGATAATAGATCTAGGAGATCTAGCTAATCCATTCTAAAAAAAACTGAATTATTATCCAATGAGGTATAGCATGGTGTGGACACTTCCTAAGTGGTTCTTTAAATCATTTCCATGCTTCATAAATAAGTTCTCCTTAAAACTAATAAAAATATGCAATATCATTTCTAAAGCTTGCAATTTCTTATGGTGGAAGATATTTAGCAAGGAATTTCTCCGCTACATCACCCCAAGTTCTGATAGATCTAGGTGCTAACAAATTTAACCATAACTTAGCCATATCCCTCAGTGAGAAAGGAAAACATCTAATTTTTATAGCATCATCTGATACACCATCATTTTAAACATATCACACAATTCTAGAAAATTAGCAAGATGTAAATTTGGATCTTCAATTGGTGCTCCCCCAAATTGATTATTTGATATCATTTGGATAATAATGGGTCTATGTTCAAATGAATTATCTACTATAACAGGTTTTTGAATACTATAATGATGTTCATCCACAGTAGGGTTTACATAAGCTCTTAAAGATCTAAACTCTTGATAGTTTTAGCATTTTGATTTGCCATTTTCTGAATTTTTTTATATTTTTCAAGATTTTTAATTTTTTTAAGTTTTTTAATTTTTTGAATAGTTCTTTCTAACTAAGAATCGTAGGGAACTAGTTATGTGGAACCTGAACTATGCATACATTACTATGAAACATATAAAATAAAAACACTCAAACAAGAACTTTATATAAAAACAACTCTACCATATCCCTAAAATAAATCTAAAAGTTTAAATAAGACTTTATGAAAATAGAAATTTGCTTTCTAAAAATTTCATTAAAAATTTTATGAATTTCTCCTCAGCAACGACGCCAAAAACTTGATCCTGACTTTTTATATGTTAAAGCAATGTATGTAATTATTTTCTTACCTTTCCTTGCTTATAATTCTTACGCTGCAATGATGACAAAAATTTGATCACCAGCAATAGCTAGGCCAAAACTTGATTTCGAAGCAAATAAGAATATAATTATTATATTTAATAATGGGATACTATGCAAGTATATGTATCTTTATCAAGTAATATAGGACTTTTCGATTAAGCCCTGAATATCAAACCGACAGAGAGAACTACAATATGCAACTATAAATCAAAAGAAATTAGATAACAAATTCTACTTAGCAAAATATTCTTACTCAAACATTAGATGCTATAGTAGGAATGAAAGTTTGATTCTTTTTGTAATTTTTTATAATTAAAAATAAAGTAAAAAACTAACTAAACTTAACTAGATACTTGTTAAATGAAGGCAATATAAATAAAATACCTTTTTCCTTATCATGAATCAGTAATAAGTATAAGTATTATATTGTGGAAGAATTCAAATTGTGTTGTACCAAATAGGAGTAGTAATATTCTTTAGCCTTACTTGAAATGCTATAACAAACATTGGCTAATTTAAATTTTGCATAGTCGTGAAGACGATTAGGTAGGGAAGATACTAGCTCTCACTCTAAAGTTCTCTCTTCTCCCTCCACCTGAGAGCTAACATCTCGTATCAAAACATACAATTATAAATCAAATTGGGGGCTTTAGCTTGTCACTCTAAAGTCCTTCAATTTTACACCCTATAAAGTTTATTTCCCTATTTATTTGCACTAAATGATATGAATTACATTTTCATCCATAAAATTTTATGTGATTCTTACCATTTGTTGACTGAGACAATACCATCTTAGATCTTACATGTTCTCACATGTATTAACATCGTAATTGGCCAAATTAAGAAGTAAATGAAGTACAAGGTTTAAAATCATCACAACTTCTTCCAAAGTAAAAACTTATCTCAAATACTCTCCACCAAAGTCTAGAAGTTCTTTTTAATCTCTTCCTTTAGTTACAATACAAACTTCAACCTAAAATAGAAAGAAAAGTGGGCGACGGCGGCGACGATGACCGTCGGCGGCGTGGGCATATGGGTAGGATGGATGATGGCTCTAGATTGATGGATTTATCTCTTTTTCTTTAATCCAAGTCTTCTTTTATAATTTTCCAATAGATGCCTTGGTGTCCCTTCAAAATGTGTCCACATTCAATGAATCTTCCAGAATTTGGCTCCTTTCAAAAGCTAATTGAATGAATTTTTGTGTCCATTAACTATTTCCTATGTTTTCACTAAGGGTTGCTTCAAAAACCTCTTAAAAAATTCATTCAAATTCATTGAATCATCAAGTAACTACTTCTGGCCCTTAAGCACGGGGTACTGGGTGCTTAGACGCGGCTTTCTCTATTTTACTAGCGCGTAAGTATCAGTTCTGGGCGCTTAGGCACCTTAGTTCAATTTCACGCTTTCTTCATTTTTGTTCCAAATTTGATTTTCTTCACTCTTTTCACCATTTTTCATCCATTTAATAGTACCTGAATGAAAAAAACAAACAAATAACTTTCATTAAAGCGCAATATCTTCTTCAAAATAGGTATAGGAATGTGCACAAGTAGACTATATATTTTAGGTGTATCACTAAACCACTGATCTAAGGATGATAAGCTGTGGAAATTTGATGTTTAATCCCCAATTTTTGAGTTAATTTTCTATCATTATATTCCTAAAATGACTTTACACATCTATAATGATAACTTGTGGCATTTCATATCTTCTAAAAAATATTCTTTCTTAAAAATTTTGCTACACTTTTAGCATCATAACGAGGTAAAGCAACTGCTTCAATCCACTTAGAAGATAATCCATGGCTATTAAAATATAAATTTTTCCAAAAGAAGGTACAAATGGTCCCATGAAATCTAATCCCCAAACATTAGTGATTTCAACCTCATGGATAAAATTAAGGATAAGGATAAAATTTAGGAGCATTTCATCTCTTCTAGAAATATTGCCTACTCTCTAACATCAATCACATATTTTTATATAATTGTTAACATCTCTAAATAAAGTAGGCCAATAAAATGCGGATTGTAAAATCTTAAATACAATTTTATCCACTCAAAAATGTCACCAAACTATGATTTATTAATTTTTTGAATAATTTCTCGAGTTTCTTCTAATAGTACAAATCTTTGAACAATTAAGTCTTTGCATTGTTTTTATAAATAAGGGTTATCCCATAAATAAGATTTTAAATCATAAATAAACTTCTTAATTTGATGGAAATCTAATCCGTAAAGTAAAATATTACTAACCAAGTAGTTCACTATATCAACATATCATGTAATTTTCGATTCATTAATCCCATATAATACTTCATCAGGAAATTTCTCATTAATTTCATCATTAAAATCTTCCTCATTTCTCTATTCAAGCCTTGATAGATGATCAACTATTTGATTATTAGCACCCTTCCTATCCACAACTTGAAAACCAAATTCTTGCATTAGACAGACCCATCTAATTATACATGGTTTTGCATCCTTCTTCATCATTAAATAATTAATAGTAGAATGATCAATAATGTAATAGTAGAATGATCAATATGCACAATACATTTAGTTCCAATAAGATAAGATTTGAATTTATCAAAAGAAAACACTATAGCTAATAATTCCTTTTCAGTGTTAGTGTAATTAATTTAAGCCTCATTAAGGGTTTTACTAGCATATAATATAACTTTAAACAGTTTGTCATATCTCTATCCTAAAACAACACCTATAGCATAAGTACTAGCATCACACATTAATTCAAAAGTTTTTGCCTAATCAGGTGAAACAATAACAGGTGCAGTGATTAATTTCTCTTTTAATAAATTAAAGGCATTTAGCCACTCCTCATCAAAATCAAAGTTTGCATAAAGATCAAAGTTGGCATAAAGACTTGAAAATTTTTGGAAAATATTTAATATAACGTCTGTAAGAACTAGCATGTCCTAAAAAACTTATTATTCCCTTCACATTAGTAGGAGGTGGTATTTCAATAATAACTTGAATTTTTGTTAGATCAACTTCCATGCAATTTTTAGAAATTTTATGTTCTAACAATATTCCAAATTTTATGCCCAAACACTATTCTTTCTGCAACCATAAATTGACATTATTCTCAGTTGAAAATAAAATTTGTTTCTTCACAGCACTTCAAAACTTTTGTTAAAAGTTCTAAACATTAACTGAAAGAAGTCTCAAAGACTGAGAAATCATCCATAAAAATTTCAATTCCTTTCTCAATTGGATCATAAAAATTGACATCATACATCTTTGAAAAGTTTTAGGGGCATTACATAATCCAAATGACATCCTTCTAAAAGCAAAAGTTCTATAAGGACTAGTAAAAGTTGTTTTCTCTTGATCCTCCGGAGCAATAGGTATTTGGTGGTATCTAAATTATCCATCCAAAAAACAAAAATAATGGTGTCCTGTTAGTCTATCTAACATTTGATCCAAAAAGGTAAAGGAAAGTGGGAAGGTGGTTTCTAGTGGCTAAATTTAATTTTCTATAATCAATGCAGATTCACTATCAAGTAACTTACCTTGACGGAATTAATTCATTCCTTTAATTTTCAAACATACTTAAAAAAAAAACACATGATTTGTATTGAAATCCAAGTCTTAACTACAAAAACTCAAACACAAATACAAAATACTTATCTTATGTCTTCTCCCCAAGCAATTGCTAAAGTTTCCTTCAAGCAAACTCCAAGCTCTTCTTACACAAGACAAACGCACTCATATATGAACTCATATATCCTCTCTATACTCTCTAACTCTCCTAAAAGTCCCCCTTTTTCATTCAGCCATTGACCCCTTTTAACAGAGCTCTGAAAATAACCAAGGGTCACTTCAAGCACCCCTTCAAAATTTGTCCAAATTCATTGCGTCTTCTAGAGAAACCATTTCTAGCACTACATCATCACTCTGGGGCCCTATGGTGCCCATCACATCAGATAGCTTGAGATATGGAGTCAAGGGGTGGCGCTATGACACCATATGATGTTGTGCCATTTTGCTCCATTTTACTTTCATTTTCTTTAAAGATCGATTTCTTATTCTAGAAACCAAAAAAATGCAAAATACCTTTCTTTAAAGTGGAAAATCATCTAAAATGTGCATAACATGAACATTAAATGTATATTAAAATAAGTAATTTTAAGGTGAATGAATTCACCCAAACATAAAGTTACTTGTCCTCAAGTAACTCCTTGTACTATGTAAAAATCCATAGCTTAGGGTAATAGGTTTTATTCAAAGATTTCTATAGTTTTTTTCCTATAAATATTATAGTGAAATTTAGAAAATTTTTAAATAACTTAGGCTAAAACTAAAATGTAAGAATATCTGGTAATTCAAGTTTAAGAGTTTTGATTTTCTATTCATTTCAAGAATAACTGTAATTTGTCATTTTCAGGATGCCTAAAAGAATTACAAGAAAAAGAATTTCATGAGAACACTATTAGTAAATATGCTAATACTTTTAAAAAAAAGTTCAAAAATGTAATTACGTCCCTTTTCTTAAGGTGATTCAAGTGAAACTAATTTTTTATTAGGCATCTCCTCAAGCTTCTCCTGACATATATTTTTTGTTCCTTTTGCTTTTATTTTTCTTATAGGACCATTTTCAATCCTTTCTTTGCTTTTCTTTTTATGTGAGGATTACTATATCTTGATAATATTTAATGATTTTGAACTTCACCATCCTCTCTTTATCTCATACATGTGCATTAACTTTGTAAGAGATTTTTCATAGTCTCAATTCTTTCTCTTTAATTGTATATCTAAGATCCTTAATATTTCAAAAATACAATTTCCTTTGCTTTGAATAGTAAATGCATAATCTTATACTCTTTTACTAAATATCTTCACCCTAGAACTAACCATTATTAATTAAAATTTTTACTTAATTCTACTATGACACTTATAAAATCAAAAAAATAGTTATCTAAAGCTAACCCCACATACTACAAGTCATGTTAAATAATTTTAAAATTACAGTTTATTGAGGACAAATAAGGTTTAGTTTTAAAAAGTTTTCTCCCTTCCCTTAAACTTTATTTTTTTATTAATTTAAAACAGTACGACTCGTAGTAAATATGAAGAAAGAGAAAAAAAAATTGAAATTTTTAAACAAGAGAATAATACATGTACAAGTATTAAAGACAGGTGGCCATGGTAAAGTTAATCAACATGTATAAGCATAAGGTGAAGAATACTCTAACACACAAACAATATATACTGAAGCAAAAAGAAGTAAGCAATTAGACCATAAACAAAAAAGTGCAGCACAACAGCCAAACATTCATGTAAACCTAAAAATACTAATCAAAGTACAAATACAACAATCCAACAATAACACGTCAAGTTACCAATAAAGAAAATCCAAATACATGATCTTAAATAAAGGAAAAACAATCTAATCATTCTCTTCCTCAACATCATCATCAATATCGACATCCTCCCCCATCTCTCTACTACTCTCATATGGAGAAAATCTGTGGCATGTAGGAAATTTAACTGAATGATTGCCCCTCAAAAATTTCACCAAAGTCTCATTAAAAGTAAAATCATAATCAAATTTCCTTTGCAAATACTCATCATTACGGTCCAAGTGTGCCTCTAATCCTCGCATCTGATTCTTAAAATATCTCCTTGTTGTATGAATAACTTCTCTAAGTCTAGAGTAGAAGTACTAGAGGTGGAAGGTCTCGAGGTTGAAGGAAATGAAATGCTTAAACCTCCACCCATGGATCCTGAACCAATATGCTTTCCATACATATTGAAATTAGCCTTTCCAATAGGCTTTAAAAATGTCAAGGTCTCCTTTCATGGCTCATATTTAACTCTAAATTGTATACATATGGTATAAATAATAGAAGGGTAACCTTACCTCTAGTTATTCCTCCTTTTGAGGAAATGATAATTTTCTTGTAAATGAGAGAGCCAATATCTATAGGTTTTTCATTTGAATATAGTAGTTCAAAGTGGCTATCTCCCAGGTCACCTCACTAAAATGGTTAGTTGGAAGAAGTCTAGCAGATATAAAATAATATAAGGCTCGTGAATGAACATTAAGCATTGAAAAAGAAAAGTATACCTGACGTCTGTTCTTGATCTTCCAAACTCCATGCCCGTCAGTCAAAAACCCAATAATTTCATCAAGCTTAACATCAATTGGATTAAAATCTAAATAAAATTAAGTAGGAATGTTATGCAGTTGATAAATGTGTTTTATTCGAACAGAGTTAATATAAACATAGTGTCCCTTAAAAAACACCAAATCGCCAGATTCATCAAGGAAATTTGCATAAAATTCTCGAACAACATAAATAACTACAATAGCATTGAAATACCAGAAAGTTCCCCACTATGAATCCACAATCAAGTACCCGATCATTCCTTTAGGACAAAGAAAACTATGTTCTACAATCATATTCTTTAATTGAAGATCTCCATATCTATCCCGTGCTTTAGAACTTACAAATTTTCATTATAAAAAAATAGCATTTCCTCTACCCCATTTCATCTTAAGAGCTATGTATAATCTAATAAAATTTCAAATAACTTTTAGATTTAGTTTTAAAAAGCTCCAGTAAACTACATCCAAGTAAATTAAGCCTTCAACCATATATTTATCACTATTTACTTCAAAATTTCAAATTTTTGGCATAAGCACAATGTGGAAGAAATCCATACTTAAATGAAAATTTTTTTTTGTTAAAATGTAGATATTACCCAAAGTAGAAGAATATCAAAGTTTGATGCTCTAAATCCAAGCAAATTGCCCATAAATCCAAGCCCTAGAGAAGCTAGTTGCAAAATATAGGAGGAAGAAAATGAACTAGGAGAAAAAATGGTGAAAATCGGTGATCTTGACACTAAAAACTGCAATTTTGTTTGGCTCAGCACTATAGCGCCATGCTTAACCATGCATATTTTGGAATTTTTTGTATTTTTTGAAAGAGCACGATAAATCTAAGACATTCAAACTCTAATATGCCTATTTTAATAGCGATTTTGAATGTTTATTGAATTCTTCTTCATTCCAATGTTTACTCCCACAACTACTAATTCAATCCTTCAAACACAGTAAACCAATTTTTAACAACACAAACTTAACTTTTTTTCTTATTATAATCATAAGTTCCTTACAAATAGACATAACAAAGACTTAATTAAAAAAAAAAAGATAAAATAAAATTTTAAAGTGTTAGAGTCACATTAATAAAAAAGTCGACACACCACAAATTAGCACTCAATATTAAAAGATTTTTCACATAATCATACGTTTAAGAATAGTTGTGCTCGATGTTATTCCCTAACTTTTCACCCGCTAGATAGTTACGATCCAAGAGGTGGTAAAATGGAGCGTGAGGGAAATCTTGAGCAATTTTATCATCTATCCATTTTTTATTTCTATACATACTCACCAGATAGTCTTGTAAACATGTCATATGGTTGAATTGAAGTCTCAATTGCCACTCTAAGTGCCCGTACTGGTGGTAAATGTCTCTAAACTTATTGTGCAGAAGGAATATCTCCACTCAGTATAAAAAATCCATTGAAATATATTTGAGTATACTTAGGCATAATCTTCTTATCTTCAAATTTACTATTGTTATTACTTTCCATGGCTTTTGAGACAATGATTTCTATGTTGGGATGAATCTTCCACTCTTTTCTCTTTTCTAGACTACTTAGAAATGTGAAGAAGATGACACCATTTTTGTTCATGGCAGTTTAATAGAGAAGAAGGGGACAAAAAAAATGACTTCTGAGAATTTTTTAGATTAGCACTATCACTTCAGATCATAGCAGTCCAGGGAGTTATTTTGAGTGTGGTCTTATGGCGTCAAATCTGATGTGATAGCGCTAATCCAAAAATTCTCAAAAGTCTATTTTTTGTCCCCACATTAATTTAATCAATAAACTATTATTTTATGCTCTATTTCTACTTGTAAATGGCATGCCTTTCCAATATGAGCCAATATGGTGACATTCCTATAGAAGTTTTATAAGCAGTATTATATGGTCATAATAAATTATCTAGCCTAGTAGAACAATCTTTTCCACTCTAAGTGCCCGTACTGGTGGTAAATGTCTCTAAACTTATTGTGCAGAAGGAATATCTCCACTCAGTATAAAAAATCCATTGAAATATATTTGAGTATACTTAGGCATAATCTTCTTATCTTCAAATTTACTATTGTTTTTACTTTCCATGGCTTTTGAGACAATGATTTCTATGTTGGGATGAATCTTCCACTCTATTCCCTTCTCTAGACTACTTAGAAATGTGAAGAAGATGACACCATTTTTGTTCATGGCAGTTTAATAGAGAAGAAGGGGACAAAAAAAATGACTTCTGAGAATTTTTTAGATTAGCACTATCACTTCAGATCATAGCAGTCCAGGGAGTTATTTTGAGTGTGGTCTTATGGCGTCAAATCTGATGTGATAGCGCTAATCCAAAAATTCTCAAAAGTCTATTTTTTGTCCCCACATTAATTTAATCAATAAACTATTATTTTATGCTCTATTTCTACTTGTAAATGGCATGCCTTTCCAATATGAGCCAATATGGTGACATTCCTATAGAAGTTTTATAAGCAGTATTATATGGTCATAATAAATTATCTAGCCTAGTAGAACAATCTTTTCGGTTAGGATTAACAATTTTTTCCAATATTCTTTTAAGATTATGATTAGACTCTTCTGCTAGACCACTATTTTGAGCATGATAAGTTGTGGAAATTCTATGCTTAATTCCAAACTTTTGAATTAATGTTTGAATCATTCTATTCTTAAAATGACTTCCCCCATTTGTAATTCGGCATTCAAAATCTAGTAAAAATATTTTTCTTTAAAAATTTTACAACACTCTTAGCATCACAACCGAGTAAAATAATAACTTCAATCCATTTAGAAACATAATCCACAGCTATCAAAATATAAATTTTTCCAGAAGATGGGATAAATGGTCCCATAAAATAAAAACCAAAACATCAAACATTTCAACTTACAAAGTAAAATTTAGGGTTTTTCATTTCTTCTAAGATCATTACCTACTCTCTAACATCGATCACAAGTTTTAATATAATTATTAACATCCTTAAATAAAGTAAGCCAATAAAATCTAGATTGTAAAATTTTAAATGCAGTATTATGAACCCTAAAATGTCCCCCAGAATCTGGTTTATGATATTTTGGCATATTTTTTG
Source organism: Phalaenopsis equestris (assembly GCF_001263595.1). Lineage (NCBI taxonomy): Eukaryota > Viridiplantae > Streptophyta > Magnoliopsida > Asparagales > Orchidaceae > Phalaenopsis > Phalaenopsis equestris. Next base: position 54,281 of record NW_018238847.1, on the reverse strand, counting down.
GGGTTCTTCTAATGGTACACATCTTTAAATTACTAACTCCTTACATTGCTTATATAAATAAGGGTCATCCCAAAAGTAAGATTTTGAATCATGAATGAAATTTTTTATTTAATGGCTATCTAATCAGTAGGGTAAAATGTTACTAAGTAGTTAACTATATCAACATACCATGGAATTTGCCACTTCTTAATCACATATAGTTGTTCATCAGAAAGATTTTCAGTTATTTTATAATTAAAGTTAACATTATTTTCCTGTTAAAGCCTTGACAAATGGTCAGCTATCTTATTATTAGTACCCTTTCTATCCACTACCTGAAAATCAAATTCTTAAATTAGAAAGACCCATCTAATTAATCTTGGTTTTCATCTTTCTTCATCATTAAATATTTAATAGCAGAATGATCAGTATGCATAATATATTTAGCTCTAATAAGATAAGGTTTAAATTTATCAAAAGCATACATTATAACTAATAATTCTTTTTCAGTAGAGGTGTACTTAATTAGTGCTTCATTAAGGGTTTTACTAGCATAGTATATAACTTTAAAAGTTTTATCATATTCTTACCCTAATACAATCCCTATAGCATAATCACTTGCATCACACATCAAATCAAAAGGTTTTTTCTAGTGAGGTGAAACAATAATAGTTGTATTGATTAATTTTTATTTTAATAAATGTAAGACATTTTGTCATTCCTCATTAAATTCAAAGTTTGTGTAATTTTATAAAATATGATACAATGGGTTAGCAATTTTTGAAAAATCTTTAATATAACGCCTATAGAACCCAACATGTCCCAAAAAACTTCTTATCCCTCTTACAAACATAGGAGGGGGTAATTGAGTAATAACTTGAATTTTTTTGGGAACTAGTTCCATGGAATTTTCAAAAATCTTCTGACCTAATATAATTCCTCCTACAACCATTAATTAACATTTTTCCCAATTGAGAACAAGATTTATTTCTTCACAATATTTTAGAACTCTTGTTAAGTTGTCAAAACATCAATTTATTTCTCAATTAAATCATATAAAATTGACATCACACATCTTTGAAAAGTTGAAGATGCATTACATAATCCAAACGAAATTATTCTAAGAGAAAAAGTCTCATATGGACTAGTAAATGGTGTCTTCTCTTGATCCTTAGGAGCTATGTGTATTTGGTGGTATCATAAATATCCATTCAAAAAGTAAAAATAATGATGCTCCACAAGTCTATCTGACATTTGGTCCAAAAAAGGTAGAAGAAAATGATCTTTCCTAGTAGCGAGATTTAATTTTCTATAATCAATACAGATTTGCCACCCAGTGACTTATCTTGTAGGAATTAATTCATTCCTTTTGTTAATAATTACAGTCACTCCTCCTTTCTTAGCAACACAATGAATAGGACTAACCCAAGAACTGTCTAAAAATAGGCTAAATAACCCCGCATCCAACCACTTTAAAATTTCTTTCTTAACAACTTCTTTCATTATAGGGTTCAATCTCCTTTGACGATCAGCCTTAAGCTTGTAGGCTTATGATTATCTTCCATCAAAATTTTGTGCATACAGATTGAAGGGATATTTCCTTTAATATTAGCTAATGTCCATTGAAAGGCTTTTTTATGATTCTTTAATATTTCCAATAGTTTTTCTTGTTGGTCTGCATTTAAATCTGTAGATATAATCACCGGTAGTGTAGATGTGTTCTCCAAATATGCTTAATTTAGATAAGTACGTAAAGCTTTCATTTCAAGTTCAAAAGGTTTTTCAATAGATAAAATCAGAGGTACAGAGGTTTACTATTTTTAGTAATATCTAAAATTTCAAAATGTTCCTAAACATAATTTGAATCCTCAGTAATTATCTCATTTGATTTGTATTCAAAATCAATCTCATTTTCACTCTTCGGTTCTTTTTGATCTATTATGACTTCACATATTTCTTGAAAATGATTAACAATCATGTAATCAATAATATCCATTCTATAGTATTTATCATATTTTCCTTTCATTCATTTAAGTACATTAAATGTAAGTTTCTGGTCATTAACTCTCATGCTTAGTTCTCCTTCCTGCCCATCTATCATCATTCATCTGGTATCAAGGAAAGGCCTCCTTAGAATGATAGATATTTCCTTAACTTCTTTTATATCTGACACAATGAAATCAACAGGGAAGATAAATTTATTCACTTTAACCAACACATCCTCTTTAACCCCTTTAGATAGGTGATAGATCAATCAACTAACTGTAGAGTTACAGCAGTGGGAAAAATCTCTCCTAAACCTAGCCTTTTAAAAATAGATAATAACATGAGAATAATACTATCTCCTAAATCACACAAAGCTTTTCCACAAAATTTTTCTCTAATTGCACAAGGTATAGTGAAGCTACCAGGATCTTTATGTTTTTTAGGAAGTTTTTTCTGAATTATTACACTACATTCTTCACCAAGTGCAACAGTCTCATAATCTTCAAACTTCCTTTCCTTGTTTAAAATTTTTTTATAAGTTTGGCATAACTTGGCAACTATTCCAAAGCTTCTATAAAAGGAATATTAATTTTAAACTTTTTAATATCTCAAAAAATTTAAAAAATTGTTGATCCAACTTTTGCTACCTAAGTCTTTGAGAAAAAGGAGGAGGTGGTCTTTATAAATTAATCATAGTTGGAGAGATAGGTTTCTCTACTTCCTTAGGAATAATTTCTTCAAGTTTTTTAGCTTTTTTAATCTCTCTCTTAACTTCAATCTCTTTTGAACTCCAACATTTAACTCCCTTCCACTCTTAAGTTTTACAGCTTTAACTTGCTCTTGTTCTTTATTTTTGTCTTTAGGATTGATTCAACATTACTAAGAAGTGTTCTCTATGGCCTATTTCTAAGTACATTAGCAATTTGTCCTAGTTAATTCTTAATGTCTCAAATAACAACACTTTGACTTTATATTTGATTTCCCATTTGCAACATAACCTCTTTTGTAGATAACTTCTTCTCCTTAATTTGTTGGTTACTACTAAATCTAGGAGGATATGTAGATATATAGTTATAACTACCCTGGTTGTTTCAGTTTCCCAATGGGTTTACTTGATTGTTCCCCCATTGTTGACTCCTATCACTATAATTGTTATTCAAGTTAAAATTGGGATGGTTTTTACATCCTGGGTTGTAATAGTTAGAATATGTATTATTGGGTCTATTATTAATAGCATTTAAAGTTTCTAATGAGGTTTGAGAATCGATCATATGCCCTAATGAATTTTCTTCAATCGCATGGGATGTTTGAGAAAAAATTCATTCCAATTTGGTCTATTTTCCTAGATAATGCTACAACTTGAAATGCAACTATCAAAATAGTGTCATTATCATGAATACTGGCTATGTTCTTTGGATTTAACCTTTAGATGGCCATTGAAAAATATTTGTAGCCATCTCTTCAATTAATGCATAAGCTTCATCAAATGGTTTTGACATTAATGAACCTCCAGCAGTAGTGTCTATGATAGGTCTAATGGTTCTTACTAACCCATCATAAAGAGTTTGAATAATTATCAGTCTAGTAAAGCATGATGCATACACTTTTTTAGATGTTCCTTAAATCTTTCCCAAGCTTTGTATAGTAAATCTCCTTCATACTGTGTAAAATAAGTATGATCATTTCTAAGTTTAACAGTTTTTTAAGGAGAAAATATTTATCCAAGAATTTTTGTGCTAAATCATTTTAAATTCTAATAAATTTAGGTGCTAAAAAGTTTAACCACATCTTAACTTTATCTTGTAAGGAAAAAAGAATAAGTTTAAGTATGAAAGTGTCGATTGATACACCATCATATTTCAGTATAGACCACAATTCTAAAAAATATGCTAAATATAAATTTGGATCCTCGGATGGTGTTCTCCCAAACTGATTATTTTTTACTATTTGTATAATTATAGATTTAATTTCACTTGAGTTAGCTACTATAGTAGGGGTTTGTATTCTTAAGTAAAATTCATCTATTGTAGGGATTGTGTAGTCCCTCAAAGGTCTTTGTTATGATGTTCATTTTTAATAGTTTGATTATCAATGTTATTTTGTAACTTGTTCACCATTTCTTGTAAATTATGAATTCCTTTTTTTATCTAATTTTTCTTATCATTCATTCTAATTTAGAATCGTACGACACTAAACCTTCAGATCCCAAACTATGCATCCAAAAGGTAAAATTTCAAAAAAATAAAAATACCCCTTAAAGATTTTTAATTTTTCAATTTTTAAAATTTTTAATGTTTTGGTTATTTTCAAAAATGATAAAGTACTTGATTAATTTTTAATTTTCCTAAAATAAATCTACATTTCAATAAAATTCTAAGTCAAAAAGTTTTGTCGCTTCTCCGACAATGATGCCAAAAACTTAACCAGATCCGCAATTACGCAGATATTTATATTCCATAAGATTGCCAAAAAATTGGCCCAAATTATATTTAGCAGCTAGTTTGAATAAATAAAATGATTTAACAAATAAATAATAATCTTTCGCACTAGGGGTACTATGTAAGTATATGTGTCGTTTCAAGTATTATATGACTTTCTTTAAAAACCCCAGTATCGAACCCACAAGGAAGGTGTAACTTTTTAATAAAGACTTCAATCTAAATTACAAATAAAAATGATAGGAGAATGGTGTCAAAATATTTGTAAGGACATAAAACTAAATTTACGTGCAATCTGAATTTAAGCAGAAAGTAAGAATAAATTTTAAAAGACTAATAAAGTTTAAAAAAGTTCAAATATTATGAAAATATCTTACCATTGCAAAGAGACCTTAAACAATGTAGGATTTGAATGATTAAAAATATAAAATGATTTATTATGATAAGTAGGAGTATACCTATTCTTTACCCCCTTTCGGGGCTAGTAAAGAACATTGGCTAACCTTAAGTTTGTTCCAGCTCGTGTAGTAGTGTTGAGTAGATTCTAGCCTCTCACTTCTAGATTACCGACTGTACCCTCTCTATAGGACCTACTAGGGGCCCTTAGAGCTAAACACAAGATTGAGTTGACAAAAGAATCTAGCATATCACCCTAGAAACATCAATTCTACGCCCATCAAAACTTATCTCCCTATCTATCTGCACTCTCCTTAGATTATGGTTGCCATCCTCAAAAGGATAGTGTGGTATTCACAAGTTGGGTGAAATCATAGCCCTTCAGATTATTATGTTTCTTAATAGATTTTAAACTCACAAGTGGCCAATTTGCAAAGTTAATGAAGTATCGATGAAAATGCTATTACATTTTTTAAATAAAAAGAAATCTTTAAATTATTCTCACTTCAACATGATTAATTCTCATATGCATGGGGAAAGAAAAAGAATTACTCATGATTCATGGAGATAAAATAAAAATACATGATTTGTATTGAAAGCCAAGTCTTAACAAAAAATACTTAAACCCAAATACAAAGTACTTATCCTATGTCATCTCCCCAAGCAATTTTTGAAGTTTCCTTCAAGAAATCTCTAAACTCTTCTCACACAAGACAAACACTCTCAAATATGAACTCACACAACCTCTCTAGACTCTCGAACACTCTTAAAAGACCCCCTTTTCGTTCAACCATTGACTCCTTTTAGTAGATCTCTGAAAATAACCAAGGGTCACTTCAAGCACACCTTCAAAATTCATCTAAATTCGTTGCATCTTCTAGAGAAACCATTTTTGGAGCTATGGCGCCACTTTGGGGTGCTATGACACCCATCACATTAGATAGCTGGTGCTAAGGCACCAAACACTAGCGTTCTTGTGTTATTTTACTCTATTTTGCCATCATTTTCTCTAAAGTTCCATTTCTAGTACCTAAAATCAAAAACACTCAAAATAGCTTCCATTAAAGTGCAATATCATCAAAAATTTGTATAAAATAAACATTAAATGTATATTAAAAATAGGTAATTTTAAGGTGTATCAACGGCTCCAATTCGCTCTGTTTTGCCTCATTTCAGCTGCAATCTTGCTCCAAAAAAACACGCCAGACCAAAATTTTCTTCCTTGTTCAATTTGGCTATAGATTAGACCATTTTTTGGTAAAACTCCATTTCTTGCACCTGCAATAAAAAACATGCAAAATGCCTTCAATTAAAATGTAATATCATTAAAAATAAGTGTGAAATGTATATTAAAAAATAAGTAGTTTTTAGGCGTGTCAGTTTAGGCTTAGGTTTTCATTAGTTTTGGGCTAGCCTAATTGGGTTGATCTTAGCCCAAAGGCTTATGTTATAAGGAAATTTAATAATCTAATTAATTATATAATTAATTAAGGGAATTATGGGGTTTGGCCCCATGGTGCTAATTGGGTCGCCGACATGGTGAGATGTTAGGACCAAGATAGGTGAGGTTCAATTGGATGGGAATATGGTAAATTAATAAAGATTTGACCAAAATTGGGCTAGGTTCAATTGGTTTTGACCATCTTAAGGCACCACCAAATTTTGAGGTGAAAAGGGTTTGTAGGGTTTAGGGTTAATTTTTCGGGTTTGGTTAAGTTTGGGAGAGGGTTTAGGGTGAAGCCTTTGGTGAGGCTAGGGATCCATTTGGGTAGAATCCTCTCCTAAGGTAAATTTTATGGGTAAAGTGGTCCCTAGGGTTCATAGGAAGGTTATTGGTCTTAGGTTGATTTGTGTTACCCAAAACATGTCTTGCCCATAGGGTCAACTTAGGTTCCTCACCTGGTAAAAACCCTAAACCTACTTAACTAAAGGTTGAGGGCTTGGGCTTGCCTTGATGAGGCCTAATAAAGCACAACCCAGGTCTAGGGTCATGTGTTGTTAGGTGGGGTGAGTCTTCATAAAAGTGAAGTTAACAAATGGACCTTCAATATGTGTGGTGTACCAAACAGGTATTCTGCAAAAATTGCCATTAAACTAACTTGCCAATGAAATCCCAGAACACTTCAGCATGTAAGAAACACTCCAAGGAGTAGTTAGAACTAAGTCAATATTGCCACTATGGATTGTCGGTGTGGAATTTGCACAAGAGGACCAGCTAGCTCAAAGAGGAATGTTGCCTCTGCATGTCAGGATGGTCTCATATCCGCTTTCAGAACTTGTTAGGTAAGAGGTGAAGGGATATTTCATAGGGTCTCAATAGCCTCAAAGTGTTAATGACATGCCCTTATCTCGTTAGGAAGGATTGTTAATGGACCTATACCCTAACTAAGAGGAGAACACGTGAGCTAGAGGAAGGCTGTAATTCTATTTCAAGAAGGCTATAGATCCTGCTAGTAGAGGAGAATGGATGTCTTATTCCTTTGACGGAGGTTTTATAAAAATTCTTAAAAATGTCAAATGTCATATCCCTATCACATTAAAAAGGAATGCCTTTAGACTTATATTCTAACTAAGAGGAGAACAGGTGAGCTAGAGAAAAGCCAATTTGACGTGTCAGGAGGGTTGTAGATCTTACTACTAGAGGAGAATGGATGTTGTATTCCAATGAAGGGGGCCTTATATCAATTCTTGAAAATGTCGACTGTCATTTCCTTGTCTTATTAGGGAGAATTGTAATTAGAATTAAAACCTAACTAAGAGGAGAATAGGTAAGCAAGAGGAAATCTGTGATTTCATGTCAGGAGGGTTGTAGATCCTTCTAGTAGAGGGCATGTTGTGTGGAAATTACATAGAAATGGTTTGGACAAGAATTGTTACAAATTCTTAAATTTTGTTGGGTATAGGCCACCCATGGGAAATTACACTTTACCCATGTTTATCTTTTAGTTTGTGATTTCGTTAGAGGTTGATTCAAAGATCATAAGTTTTTTTTTGGGTTTAAGCCACCTGAAATAAATTACACCTTGCTCATAGTTGTCTTTTAATTGGTGTAGTTATTGAGAGTTGATTGCACAAGATTTTGTTTCTTTTAGTTAATGACAAATTTTATTTTTAACCATGGGTGTCTACTTTGGCTTTTTTAAACTTGCACGAGAATTTGTTAGCAGTAGAAAATGATTGTATTAAAAAAGCATTTAACCCCAATCTGCTCACAAAAGATGTCCAAAATACATCAATGAAAATGTAGTAATAGAAAAGATGCCCAATACTAAATCAAAAAGCATAAAAAATCATTCATGTCATATCACTCTCCATGCGCGTTGTACTGATCCTTAAAGCTCTCTATCATATAATGATCCTTATTTGCCACAGGGCCAATAGAGGACACTTTGCACCCTCAGTTACTATCAAGGCAAGCTCTTTCAAGTACATCTGAGGTGCTCGGTTGCCCACAGGGTCACTGTAGATCCCTTAAGTTTCAGCTCAGGCTTGTAGTGGACCGGGTGCTTGTCAGAGCATATTATCATGAATGTAATTGAAATTCTTTCTCGACCCACTTCTTGAATGCAATGCTTTTCTACATCTGATCGATTTCCTTGTAGAATTAGAACAGATCCAAGAGAGAGGGTTATCCAGACCAGACCCCAGAACTCTTTAGGCCCTACGATTTGTATATCTGTCCTGAATAGTATGACCCATTTGAAAATCATGCAGAAGGGCCTCTCATAGTCATGGTGATCAACATAGGGTGGAGTACAATCCCCCTCTTCATAGATTTTTATTATGCAACTGTCAGGGATGTAGTTTGGAGGCAGTATGGTCCATCTTACCAATGTCTTGATTATCTCAATTATTATTAAAGAAATCATATTTACTTAATCGTATCTCAAGATGCCTGATGGATTCTTGTCCCAATCAATGGTGAAGTTATAGCAGTAGACATATGATCCCGACTTTCTATATGAATGTGAAATGAGATGTACGCAATTATATGTTTAATTTCTTTAATAGTTTCCGTAATAGTTATTTTAATTTGCAACAAAGCTAAAAACTTGATCCAAAGGAAAAGCTAAGTAATTTTTCCACTATGAAACAAATAAGAATACAATTATAATATTTAAATATGAGATACTACGTAAGTATATGTATCACTATCAAGTAATAGAGGACTTTTTGATTAAGCCCTGATTATTAAACCCACAGGGAGATTAACAATTTGCACTTTAAGAAACTAGAAAGTTTAGATGACAAAAATCTACTTCACAAAATATTCTTACTTAAACTTAAGAGGCTATAGTAGGATTGAAAATTCAATTCTCTTTGTATTTTTTGATTTATGTAAATAAAGTAAGCAACTAATTAACTTAACAAAATATTTGCAATTTGATAGCAATATAAGTAAAATATATTTTTCCTTATCATGAATCAGTAACAAGTATAAAAATTCTAATGTGGAAGTATGCTAAATGTGTTTTCCCAAATAGGAGCAATTAATAAGAGCAATAATATTCATTACCCTTACTAGAGATGCTATAAAGAACATTGGCTAATATATAATTTGAATATTCTTGAAGACAGGTTAGGTATGGAAGATACTAGCTCTCACTCTAGAGTTCCCACATCTCCCTCCACCTGGGGGCCTAACATTTCGTATGAAAACCTAAAACTATAAATCAAATTGAGGGCTTTAGCCTGTCACTCTAAAGTCCTCTAACTCTACACCCTTGAAAAGTTTATTTCCCTATTTATTTGCACTCAACCCCATGAACTACATTCTCATTCATGAAATCAATACGTGATTCTAACCATTTGTTAACTGAGACAATACCATCTTGGATCTTGCATGTTCTCACAATATGTATTAACATCTTTATTGTCAAAATCAAGAAGTAATTGACAAAATCAAGAAGTAAATGAAGTGCAAGGTTTCAAATCATCACAACTTCTTCCAACATTGAAGTTTAATACTTCACACAACAACCTCTAAACACTTAATCACTTATAATTTTAAGGAAAAATAAAGAAAACTACTTAGAATACGTGCAGAAAAAACAACCACACATGAGTTTAAAAGTAGAAATCATGCACACAAACAAGAAATCTAAATTAAAAACCAAGTGTAGTCACAAAGATAAACACTTATCTCAAATTCTCTCCACCAAATGTCTTGCAGCTCCTTTGAATTCTCTTCATTCACTCACAGTACAAACTAACACTCAAAATAAAAAGATAGTGGCCGACAACGGCGGCGGTTTCTTGGATGGATGATGGCTGTAAAATTTGATGGGTGGTTAGCCTCTTCTCTTGTGGATAAAATTCTTCTTTAATAAAAAATCCAAAAGGTGCCTTTATGCCCCTCCAAAGGTGCCTCGGTGTCCCTTAAAAATCTGTAATGTGCCTCCTCAAAAGCCAATTGAATGAATTTTCATGTCCATAGGATATTTCCCACGCTTTTATCAAGGTTTGCTTCAAAAACCTCTTAAAAAATTTGTCTAAATTCAATGAATCTTCAAATAACTACTTCTGCCACTTAAGCGTGAGGTACGTGGCTCTTAGGCGTGAGCCTCTGGCTCTTAGGCTTCAGTCTTGGACGCGTAGGTGCCTCAGTTCATTTTTGCACCTTTTTTTATTTTTGCTCCAAATTTGACCCTCTGTCACTCCTTTTAGTATTTTTCATCAATTTGATTGTACCTGAAAAAAAACACACAAATACCTTTCATTAAAGAGCAATATCTCAAAAATAGTTATAAAAATGTGTATAAAAACACTATATATTTTAGGTGTATTAAAATCCCTCAAACTTAAGATGTCACTTGTCCTCAAGTGACCCTTCAATCTCTTGAAACCAACCTAAGTAGATGATGTTTATGAGTTTCTTTAGGAGTTACCAAAATTTTGATGTAGAAATATAATAGTCGAATTTAGAAAAAATATTAGTAAATGAGACCAACTTAGGTTTAGAAATTTTTAAAGTTAAGAAATATTCAAATTTGAATTTCTATCTAATTCAAAAATATTGTGGATTCTCCATATTTAGAGTTTAGATATTTTATCTTCTCCACTTATAAAGTTTTATCAAGCATAATTTTACTTACTATATTATATCCTTAAGCTTAAGATTTTCTCAAGTCTTATACTTTAAAAAGATCAGATGTGAAACCAACTTTTGATTAGGCTCTAATCCTCAAGCTCTCCACCCTTTTTCAATTTTTCTTTTCTTTTTACTTTTATATTTATTCTTTTCTTTTACTTTTTCATTTTTCATTTTTCATTTTTTCTCTTTTTCTTTTTCTTTTTTTTTCTCAGGTAATGATTACTATATCTGGATAGGCCTTTAATGATTTTGAATTCCACTCTTCCTTTTCTAAAGCAAAGAGTTGATATTTTTCTTTCACATAAAAACATAACAATAATTTTGAAAATTACTTTCAATAAAAGAAATTTAAGTTTTGAAAATACAATTTTCAAATACAATTTTCCCTACTAAAGATAGTTACACTATATTTAGCATTTTCCTCACTAAAAATTTTAACTTTAAGTTTTCTTAATCACTATAAATTTTAACTAAATTCTCTTATTCAATTCTATATTCAAAATTTTACTTCTCAAATATAACTTCATATACATGATCATTTTTCTTCAAATCAAAATCAAATTTGTTTGAAGCATAATTGAGAAAAAATAAATTTTTAACTTGGAAAATTTTTCATCCCTCCCCTAAACTTAAATTTTTAATAAAAATAAAACATTTTAGCATCATATAAATATTGGCAGGAATGAAAACTAGAATAACATGCTTGCAAGAATTTTCATGTTCTAAATATGCAAGTACAAAAATTTAAAACAGGAGCAAAATTTAAATTGGTCAAGTTTTAATTTATATATTATTTTATTTTTTTAACATATAGAGATTCATCAGACTTCTATGTAGTGGAGAATAACATAAAAGAAAACAAACATACATGACTGCAACATAAAGAAAATAACTGGTTGTAAATTAAAAATTTTAAACATGTAGCTTTTAAGTAAAAAGTTAGCTAGATTCTAAACTCTCCTATGATCCAGAATTAAGTTTAGTACACTCAAAATAAACACATTAAATAACACAATTAACACAATTACTGCCACACAAACATAATAACTACTCACAAAACACAAATACATCACAGTCGGTGTATAATAAAAAACATAACATAACAAATACTAATAGTCTCAACTATAACAACTAAAACATAACACAAAGTACAGAACAACTGCACTAACAATAGTTCATAACAACACATACACTACAAACATCAAACAAAACTAAAAGATCCAAACAAATCATCTTTCTCCTCTTCATCACTATCGTCACTATGCTAAATAGCTGCAGGCTCATATGGTGGATATCTGGGGTACTGAGGAAGTATAACATCATGGTTACCTCTCATAAGGTTTTCCATAGCTAAATTGAATTCACTCTTGTAATCACTATGTCTCTACATATACCCATCCATATGCTCTGGAAAATATTCTAAAGTTAATACCTTATCTTCAGTGTGGTTGACATTGTGCAAAATATTTTGTAATAACTATTACTGAGAATCAGATCGAAAAGTCTAACCCCGTGATGTATAAGCATGTGAAGTAGAAGCTCGTGACATCGAAGCAGTAAAACTACTGGAGAATCCACCCCTCCAAAAAAAAAAAGAATGATGTGAATATGATTTCACATTCACACTGTTAATGGGCTTTAGTGGCTGTAAGATCTCCTCCCAGCTGTCAAATCTAACTCCAGCCTACTCGCATAAAGAAAAGTTCAAGGATGTGAATCCCAAACCTGAAGTAGTAGTAGTGATGAAAAAACTGATAATAACTCCATGAATCAAAACTCCAATATCAATAGGCTTGAATTGCTAAATACAATAGTTCAAGGTTGCTCGATCTTGCATCACTTCACTAAGATGATTTGTAGGTAGCAGAAGAGTAGAAATAAAATAGTTCCATGCCTTTGTAATGGTATCTGACGTTGAAGTAGAAAATTTTACTCTTCTTTCATTTGTAATCTTATAAAGCCCTCTTCCATCAATCAAAGATGAAATAATCTCATCTTACTCCTCTTCCACTAGACTATAGTTTGAATAAAAACAAAAAGTACTCAGGGGAAATTGATAAAACTGATTAATTACCTTAGGGGAAAAAGCACTGTCTTCCTCCTCACCATGAATCCTTCTTCATCAGCTTCAAGGAGATTGGCATAGAACTCCCGCACAACAGAAATCACTGTGACAACAGAAAAACAACAAACCGCTCCCACTGGAAGTGAACAATCAAATCTTCAACAACCCTCCCGAACTCTTAAAACACCACTCACAAATCAACTTTCTCAATTGCAATGCATCACTGTATATATCATGAGCTCTCGAACTTAAAAACTTGGTTTAATTGAATGGAGTCTTCCCCTTACTCCTTTTAATTCTTGGTGTAATTTCTAAAAAATGTATAAAATTAAAAATAAATTCCACATTCAACTTTACATCACTAAACTTAACTCCTAAAAGCATACTAACAAATCCATGTATTTTTTATAGATTTTTCTCAAATTTTCATAGTGAATAGTGATTTCTAGGTAGCTCATGAATGTGCTCAAAATACATGGTGAAAATCAAAAATTTTTTGCATAGAAGTGAAGGTCTTACCTTAAGGATATAAAATCTAGCAATTTTTACTTCAAATCTCTAAGAAATCTTCAAATATGGTAAGACCTAGCTTAGAAATCATGAAATCCCGAGGTTGAAGACGACGTCACGGTGCGATAATGGTGTTTTTGAACCAATTTTGCACTTAAAATCATATGCGAACTGATTTTTATGAACCAGGGCTTAAGCATGAATTGTTCGACGCTTAGACACCGATATCTCGGTTTAGATAGCGCTTAAGCACGGGTCTTGACATTTAGGCGTCAGTGTATAAATTTTGATTTTTTCAATTTAAGTGAAATGCACTCCTAGCCTAAGTCAACCAACCCTACATGATCTTATAACACTTTATATAATATTTCCTTCCCTTTTAACTCTCCTCTTACTGAAGATTCACCAACCTTAACTAATTTGATTCAACACACAATAACCCAAAATTTCACACAAACAAAATACTTATATTCATTCATGAATGGCTAAAAACATTTTCAAATACATAAGTTCTCAACCCAACTAGTCTTGGATGAAATAGTCTTGGATGAGAAAATTCCTAATACAAACACTAGACAATTATCACATAATAACATACTAAACACACTTAACATTAAACAAAGACTAAACATAAAAACACTAAACCACGAACTTAATTCAATTTTCCAGTTGGTGGAACGAATCTTGGCCTCTCATTAGTCTCTCCTTCAGCATTTGGAATGTATATATGAAAGAATGGACGATGATTAATAATTCTGGTTGAAACTTCTTTAATCCACTTGTTCTTCAGATACATAACTTTGTCCTTTTCTTCTTAAAACTGGTATGGCTAAACTGCATCTTAAGTTGCCATCCCATATGATTCAGATGCGCGTTAACTTTCATCACTTTTGCTTCAATTGAAGCCACATCAGCCTCAATTTTAGTGATTTTCTTCGCTATACCTTTGATACTAACGGCGAGGAAACCATTGTATAACTCTTGCGCACTCTGACTAATAAACTTCTTTCTCATTGCCTCCTCCATCTTCAAATCACTCTCCTGAGATGATATTTTTTCAAAATTGTTCTTTTTCTCTTAGGATTTAGGGTTAGAATTGAATTGTAACAAAAGTCCTTACATAACCCTTCTATTTAAAGGCTCCAAACACTTCCTAAAACTCCTAAGCTCGTCTTAGAACTGTCTTCCACTTCAAAGCCAACCAAATCTCAGTTAAAACTTCTCAAAACCAAAATTCACACATTATTTTTAAACGTCGCTCTTAAGTGTCAGTGCTCAATTTAGCACAGTTCAACTTAACGTCCAAACACTCATTCTAACATGTCTATGTCATCTTTAAGAGTCTTAGAATAATCACTAACTTAAGATATAATAAAAAATACTACCAAAATTTTCTAAATCGCACATAACAACACAACAATAAAAACAAAGACGCAGATAACTATGGGTTGCCTCCCGCAGAGCGCTTAGTTTAATTTCATCAGCCTGACGTAACCGGTGCTTATTTTGGTTGACCCAACATGAGAAATTTATTTAATTTAAGTTGGTCACCTAAAAAGTAGGATTTCAACATGCAACCGTTCACTTTGAATATTTTGTCAATTTTAAGATCTTTGATACCCACGGCTCCATAAGAATAAACTTTCATCACAACAAATAGGCTCGTTCACCTGGACTTATGTTTGCCAGGAAATAATCTTAACCTTGGATTGTAAAGCA
The DNA here is from genome assembly GCF_001263595.1 of Phalaenopsis equestris. Lineage (NCBI taxonomy): Eukaryota > Viridiplantae > Streptophyta > Magnoliopsida > Asparagales > Orchidaceae > Phalaenopsis > Phalaenopsis equestris. The sequence continues at coordinate 39,094 of NW_018238847.1, read as the reverse complement.
AAACTTGTTGCCCTGGCTGAAAATTTTTTATCGGAATCCTCCGATCATGCCACATCTTCATCTTTTTTTTGTAAATCTTAGCACTTTGATTAGATTCATTCCTTATCACTTCAAGCTCATTCAATTGCAATAACCTTTTCCCACCAGCATATTTTAAATTGTAATTAAATTTTTAATTGCCCAATATACTTTATGCTCAAGTTCAACTGGTACGTGAGAAGCTTTCCCAAATATTAGCTTGTATGGGGACATTCCTATAGGAGTTTTGTATGCAGTCCTATAAGCCCACAAAGCATAGTCAAGTTTGACTGACCAATCCATTTTGGTTGGAATCACAAATTTTTCCAATATTCTTCTAATTTTGCGATAGAATAATTCAACCGAACCACTTGTCTGAGGATGATAAGCAGTAGCAATTATATGGTTTATATGATATTTTCTTAATAACTTCTCCATTATCGCATTTCTGAAATGACTTCCCCCATAAGTTATGATTACTCTCAACATCCCAAATATACAAAATATATTTATTTTTAAAAACTTTGCAATACTTTGAGTATCACATCGAGGTAAAGCAACAGCTTCTATCCATTTGGATACATAGGCTTTTGCTAATAATATATATAAATTTTTGAAAGATGGTATAAATGGTCCCATGAAATCAAATTCCCAAACATCAAATATCTCAACTTCTAACTCATAATTGAGGGCATCTCATTGCTCCTAGAAATATTGCCTACTCGTTGACATCGATCATAAGTTTTGATATAAGCGTTAACATCTCTAAAGATTGTAGGCTAATAAAATTCAGATTGTAAAATTTTTTATGTTGTTTTATCAACATCAAAATGTCCCCCAAAATCAAAATTATGACATTTTTGGATAATTTCATAAGTTTCTTCTAAAGACACACGTCTTTAAATAATTAGTTTCTTTCCTTGTTTATATAAATATGGGTCATCCCAAAAATATGTCTTAGTTTCAGTTAATAATTTACTCTTCTGTTGGTATGTTATTCCATAAGGTATAATATCACTAACAATGAAATTCACAATGTCGACATACCATGGAACACACCACTCATTAACATTTAGCATATCTTCATCTGGAAAATGTTCATTAATCTCTTTTTCAAAATTGAGTGGTTTTTCTAATTCAAGTCTGATCAAATGTCCAGCAATTTGATTTTCAGCTCTCTTCCTATCTACTATTTCAAAGTCAAATTCTTTCAAAAGAAGAACCCATCTTATCAATCTTGGTTTTCATCCTTCTTTTTCATTAAATACTTAATAGCAGAATGATCTATATGGACAATACATTTAGTTCCAATTAAGTATGATCTAAATTTATCAAAAGCATATACTACTGCTAACAACTCTTTTTCAGTTATGGTATACTTAATTTGAACTTCATTAAGAGTTCTACTAGCATAGTAGATAACTATGAAAATCTTATCACGCTTTTATTCTAAAATAGCTCCAATAGCATAACCATTGGTATCACACATCAATTCAAAAGGTTTTTCCCAATCTAGTGAAACAATAATTGGTGTAGTGACTAATTTTTCTTTTAATAATTCAAAAGCTTTTAGGCACTCTTTATCAAAATAAAAAATTACATCTTTTTTAAGTAAATGACATAGAGGCTGAGCCATTTTTGAAAAGTCTTTAATGTATCGCCTATAGAATCCAACATGTCCTAAAAAACTCCTAATTTCCTTCATACTTGTGGGGTGCAGTAAATTAGTGATCCTTGAATTTTTGCAGAGTTTACTTCCATACCATTTTTTGAAATTGGATGTCCCAAAACTATTCCTCCTGCTATCATAAATTAGGCATTTTTCCTAATTAAGGATTAAATTTATTTCTTCACAGCACTTAAGAACTTTTGATAGATGTTCTAAACATGATTCAAATGAAGTTCCAATCACTGAAAAATCATCCATAAAAACTTCAATCCCTTTTTCAGTTAAATCACAAAATATCGTCATCATACATCTTTCAAATGCAGTAGGTGCGTTACATAAACCAAAAGACATTCTCTTAAAATAAATGTACCATAAGGGCTAGTAAAAGTTGTTCTCTCTTGAACCTCAAGAGCTATTTCTATTTGGTGATAACTAGTATATCCATCCCGAAAATAAAATTATTTGTCTGACCAAAGGAAAATATGTTGAGATTTTCATACTTATTTTACACTATTTTTGATGATATTACACTTTAAAGAAGGGTATTTTTGATGTTTTGTTGCATGTTTGATTAATTATGGTTATTAGAGCAAAAAGATACAAAAACGATGCAATTTGGAGCAAAAACGAGCAAGAAATGAAATTTTGCCCTGTCACCTTTCGATAAGTCTTTTGATGCTTAATCTATTTTACACTTCTTGCATATTTTTGAATGAGATTACACTTTAAAGGAAGGTTTTTTATACTTATTTTGTAAAGTTATCTGTTAGGAATACAACAGAACTGAAATGGGGCGAAACAGAGCTAAAACGGAACCAAACAGAGCGAAACGGTGGAGCTGCGCAGTCTGCTCATCGACAGCGAGATTTACTCGAGAAGACCGAAAAATGACAGAAAAGCTTGCCGACAGCGCCCTAGAGCCCGCCAATGGCGCTCGGGATGATTATGGACCGACTTTTGACAGTTATGGGCTGAAATTCAATGTATTTGGACTCTTTTTGGAAGGGTGCTTGTGGCAACTCTTCATACTTCGTCCCTACACTTTAAAAGAATGAATTTAGGTTAGAAAATAGGGTTTTTTGTGAAAGAAATGTTAGTAAAAGTGTGGAGAAAGTTTAGGGATTTTTAAATAGGAGTAGAAATGTAGATTTCTACCCTTTTGGAGAGATTAGAGATGAGATTTTGAGAGAATTTGTAAGGATATGTTCTAGCATTGCATTGATCAAATGGAGACTTTGTGGGAGAGATATTTGTGTTTATTTCAAGGAGAAAAAGCTAAGTATTGTGTTCTTTATTATCTTTTGATTTTTGTAAACACTTATCTAGTGGATTTGCTATGGTTAAATGAAGTTTCTTCGTGCTTTGTGATGGGCTTCTCTTACTCTTTCTTCTTCTTTGAAAATAGTGGCATGAGAAGATTGTGCTATTGTTTTCAGTTTACTTTTCTTTTGTAATGAGTAGAATTCATGTTTAGGATTTTATGATGCATGTTAGAAGCAGATTTATTTATAAATATGATGGTTTTTACTTGCACTTATTTACATTACAATAAAGGTCTGTTGTAGTGTTAAAATTAGTTTTAATTGCATTAAGACTCGAGAGAGCTATGTAATTCTCAACAAAGTAGAACCACATTCAGACTCTATGGATGGTTAAGTTCATTGGAGTTGAATGCCAATAAATAGGAAAATATACTTTGATGGGCGTAGAATTGGAGATTTTAGGGTGACATACTAAAATCCCCAATTTGGTCCTATTATTTGAGTACTAAAGTGGAGATGTTAGCCCTCAGGCGAGGGGAACGTGGGAGCTCCAAATTGAGAATTGGTATCCTCCCAGCTTAGCCACGGATTCAGTAAACAAGCATATGATTAGTCAATGATCTTTATGCCTGGACTAAAGGGTAAATAATAGGATTGCTCCTATTTGGCACATACAATATTTAATGCATCTCATTCCTTTACATTATTCAATTCATTACATAAGAATAGTAGTTTTTAATA
>NW_018238847.1:14821-35102 GCF_001263595.1 Phalaenopsis equestris | reverse complement strand
GTTAAGTTTTTGGCGCCATTGTCGGGGATTTAAATCTTCTAGCAACAGTATCAAATTCTTGTATTTTTAAGCATATATAAAGTCGCTGTCAATGCCCAACTAGTTTATCTGGTATTTGATCTAAAAAGGGTAGTGAAAAATGAACTTTCCTAGTGGTGAGATGTAATTTTCTATCATCAATGCATATTCGCCATCCTGTGACTTTGGTATTAACTCATTATGTTCATTTAAAGTCATAGACACTCTTTTCTTAGGAACATAGTGAATTGGACTAACCCATGTACTATCTGAAATAGTATTGATAATTCCATCATCTAACCACATTAGAATTTCTTTCTTAACAACATATTTCATGATAAGATTCAATATCCTTTAAGGATTAGCCCTGGGTTGAAATGACAGGGTATCATTTCTTCAAATTTAATTTTTTCTTCATAAGTTGGGTTGAAATGACACTCCCTTAAATATCTTGCCACATCCATTCTATAACATTCATCATCTTTACCTTTTGTAAGGTATTTCATTGACTTGGAAATATTAAATGGAATTGTTTGATCATTGATGCACATAGTTTATACTCCTTTATGCACATCTATCATTTCTCTTCCAGTGGCTAGGAAAGGTCTCCCCAAAATGATAGGTATCTTCTTATCTTTCTCCATATCTAGCATAATGAAATCAACAAGAAAGATAAATTAATCCGCTTTCACTAGGACATCTTCTATAACTTCTTTAAGATACGTTATTAAACAATCTGTTAGCTGCAGAGTTACAGTAGTAGAAGATATTTCTCCTAATCCCAATCTTTTAAATATTAACAATGACATAAGGTTGACGCTTGGTCCTAAATCACATAAAATATTTCTCCTGTTGCAGATGAAATCGTAAAGCTACCAGGATCCTTAAGCTTTTCAGGAAGCTTTTTCTAAATTATAGCACTGCACTCCTCAATAAGTGCAACATTTTCATTATCTTCAAACTTCCTTTTCTTGTTAAAATTATCCATCATAAACTTCACATAGCTTGGCATTTGTTCTAAAGCTTCAGCAAATGTAATATTAATTGTAAGCTTCTTAAAAATTGCTAGAAATTTTGAAAATTGATTATCCAACTTTTGTTGTCAAAGCCTCCGAGGAAATGGAGGTGGTGGTGTTTCTAAATCAACTTTAAGTGGAGAAATAGGTCTCTCTAAACCTTTTGGAGCGTCCTCTTTTGGTTCTTCAATCTCTTGTCGCTCAACCTTAGTCTCTTTTTGAACTTTACCTTCCAATTCTCTTCCTCTTCTGAGTTGAACGGCTTTTACTTGCTCTTTATTCTAATCTTTTTGATTTACTTCTGTATTACTAGGGAGTGTTCCTTAAGTTCTATTACTTAATTAATTTTCTATTTGTCCCAACTGATTCTCAATATTTCTAATTGTAGTTACTTGACTTTGTAATTGATTTCCCATTTGTAACACCACTTCTTCTATAACAAATTCTTCTCCTTAATTTATGGATTACTGTTAAACCTAGAGGATACGTAGGTCTATAATTTCTATTCCCTTGGTTATTCCAATTTCTTAATGGGTTTACTTGATTGTTCTCCCATCGCTGATTACTACCACCCAAAGTATTATTATAGTTAAAGTTAGGATGGTTCTTCCAACCTAGGTTATAATAATTTGAATATAGGTTATTCTGCTTGTTGTTTATGACATTCAAGTCTATAATGATTCTTGAGAATCTACCATTTAGCCTAATGAATTATCTTCAATCATGCAAATTGGTTGAAAAAAATTCATTCCAAATTGATCTAACATCCTTTAAATTGCAACAACTTGATTTGCTAACATGGTAAAAGCATCAATTTCATTAATATTGGTGACTTTCTTATGATTTACCCTTTCAGAAAGGATTGAAAACTATTTTTAGCATCTCTTCAATTAAAGCATAAGCATCATGAAATGTTTTTGACATCAGCATCGATAATAGATGTAAGAGAACCAACTAATCCATTGTAAAATATTTGAATTGTTAATCAATTTGGTATAGCATGGTTAAGAGTTCTTTAAATCATTCCCATGCTTCATAAATAGATTCCCCTTCAAACTGACAAAAATATGTAATATCATTTCTATACTTTGTAGTTTTTAATGGTGGAAAATATTTAGCAAGGAATTTATGCGCTAAATTACTCCAAGTTTTGATAGATCTAGGTGATAACGAATGTAACCTTATCTTAGCATTATCCCTTAGTGATAAATGAAATAATCTAAGTCTAATAGCATCATCTGATACACCATCATATTTAAGTGTAGCACACAATTCTAGAAAATTACCAAGATGTAAATTTGGATCTTCAGTTGGTGCTCCTCCAAACTGATTATTTGATACCATTTGGATAATAGCAGGTTTAAGTTCAAATGAATTAGCCACTATAGTGGGTTTTTGAATACAACAGTGAAGTTCATCCACCGAGATATTAACAATTTGCACTTTAGAAAACTAGAAAGTTTAGATGACGAAAATCTACTTCGCAAAATATTCTTACTTAAACTTAAGAGGCTATAATAGGATTGAAAATTCAATTCTTTTTTGTGATTTTTGATTTATGTAAATAAAGTAGGCAACTAATTAACTTAACTAAATAATTACAAGATGAAGGCAATATAAGTAAAATATCTTTTTTCTTATCATGAATCAGTAATAAGTATAAAAATTCTGTTGTGAAAATATGCTAAATGTGTTGTGCCAAATAGGAGCAATTATATTCTTTACCCTTACTAGAGATGTTATAAAGAGCATTAGCTAATCTATAGTTTGAATATTCTTGAAGACCGGTTTGGTATGGAAGATACTAGCTCTCAGTCTAGAGTTCCCTCTTCTCCCTCCACCTTGGGCAAACATCTCGTATCAAAACCTAAAACTATAAATAAAATTGGGGGCTTTATCCTATCACTCTAAAGTCCTCTAATTCTACACCCTTGACAAGTTTATTTCCTTATTTATTTGCACTCAACTCCATGAACTAAATTCTTGTTCATAAAATCAATATGTGATTCTAATGATTTGTTGATTGAGACAATATCATTTTGGATCTTACATGTTCTTACAACAAGTATTAACATCTTAATTGGCTAAATCTAAAAATAAATGAATTGCAAGGTTTCAAATCATCAAAAATTCTTTCAACATTGAAGTCTAATACATCATGCAACATCCTTTAACCACTTAATCACTTATCATTTTAAGGAAAAAGATAAAAGAAAATTACTTAGAATCCATGGAGAAAACACAACCACGCATGAGTTTAAAAGTAGAAATCATGCACACAAACAAGAAATCTAGATTAAAACCAAGTGTAGTCACAAAGATAAACACTTATCTCAATTCCTCACCACCAAATGTCTTGAAGTTTATTTGAATTCTCTTCGTTCACTCAAAATACAAACTAACACTCAAAATAAGAAGAAAGTGGTCTATGACAGGTGACGGCGGTGGTTACTTGGATGGATGATGGCTGTAAAATTTGTTGAGTGGTTGGCCTCTTCTCTTGATGATCCAAGTCTTCTTTAATAAAATCCAAAAGGTGCCTTGGTGAATCTTCTAGAAGTTGCCTCATAAAAAGCCAATTGAATGAATTTTTTTGTCTATGGGATATTTCCCACGTTTTTACCACTTCAAAAATTTATCTAAATTCAATGAATCATCAAATTACTACTTCTGCCGCATAAGCGTGAGGTACTTGGCACTTAGGCACCTCAGTTCATTTTTGCACCTTTCTTCATTTTTGCTCCAAATTTGACCCTCTTTCACTCCTTTTAGCATATTTACTCATTTTAGCATTTTTCATCCATTTGATTGTACCTGAAAGATAAACACACGAATACATTTCATTAAAGCGTAATATCTCAAAAAAAGATATAAAAATGTGTATAAAAATATTATATATTTTAGGTGTATCAACATAATGTATGGTGATAGTGCGTTTTCCTTGATTTCAATTGTTGGGCTCTGAATAAGTTTTATTTTATAAATATCCAGCTCGCCCCCTATTGTGAGCATCCAACGTGTGTTCAACAATAATTTCTTGCTCTTCCTTTTTGAATAGTCTAGTGAATAGCTGCAAGCCTTCCAGTAAGTTGATTTTCTCACCATTGACACTTTGAGAATACCAGAAGATCTCTTTCCCGATGGTCTGCATGTGCTCCAAATGTTCCTCAGAGATGATTTATCTAGTGTTGGGTTCTTTTGGTCCCATGGGGTCAACGACCTTTGTGGTTTACAAACTCGATGCAAAGATGTGCCTCTCCATTACATCCTCCTCAAGTTTTTTCTCATTATTCGTTTAATCATCCCAATTTTACAAACAAGTCATGCTTAATGTTTTTCTTAATACCGCTCATTAATTAAGAGTATGGTACTTTCTCTTTGGCAATTGACCAGCTGGTATGATCCTCTTGAGCATGTCTTTTCGATGACCTACGGCCCTGTCGGCAGAAAATATCAATTTTTGGACTAGTTCAACTGAAAATATTATTTAATTTATAATTTTAAATTTGTTAGAAAATAATATTTTAATTTTCTTAAAATTGAGACCAAAAGAATCCCATACATTTACTAGTTTAGATATTCAAGCACCACATTACAAATAATATACCTATTCTAAGGGTTAGGCATATGTCTTGTTAGTGGGGTTCGATCATATAAACTAAATTATATAGATTCATATACCTATTTGATTTGGTCTCCAAACCTTTTTTATATGTTGGTTGATAAGTTACCCTATCTAATATAAGGATTAGATAGGGTTTATAATACCTGAGTTTTTTAGTTCCCTATAGAGGCAAGCCCCTATATTTAACTACATCCTAAGCGGCTGAAGTCACTTAGGAAAACTATCGATAATGACTAGTGGTATTTGTCTTCAAGATTACAACATTTAGTTTTTAAGGTTGGATATGAAAAAATCAAATGAGAGTGGATCAAATAAGAACAATCATTTTTGGAATCCAAAGGAAAGAGAAATAAGGGATGTCACAGATCTCCAGGAGAACCTCAGTGACTTCCCAAACTATCAAATGATATGGCTTTGATTTTGAAGACGATATTGCTAGATTTTTCATCCTATCATTTTTATTACTTGGATCTTACATTTGCATGATATCTGATCATGCAAATAACCTAAGAGATTGGAGGATTTATGCCATACCAAATGATGACCTTAGGTTCCTAAAGGAGTTAGGGCTTATATTGTATAATATGATTGTACAAAAGCCTAAGTCTAAAGTGAGGATTTATGTCACTCTACGCAGAAAACCATGAAATTCTAGGTTTTGTTGTTTAAACTAGAAAATGTTAACTGTTGAAGATCTCTTTTGATCTCTCAAAGATGTTCTTTCCTAGCATCCTCATCATACTGCCTATGAAGTATGCTCTAAGCTTAGCATCATGGTGATTGTAAATTTAAGGTTTAAATTTAAAGTGTTAATGCAGATAGTTTGATCGGTGTCTTATCATTGTGTCTCCTATACAATTAGACTACTATTATTCTATTCTAAGTGGTATTCAAGGTAATATGCAAAAACAAAAGAATAATAGAAGTGCAGTACATAAAAGAAGGCAATAAAACATAACAGAGAGTACATGGGCCTCTACTACTACTGCAAAAGGAATAGTACAACAATATAAATACGTGCAAGAAATTTAAGCAAACTAATGAAACTTAAATAAGTCATGATAAAGTTCAGTACAAGAACACTCTATTTAAATCATTAGTAAAACCCGAATTGAATAAAACAAAATTGGTTGTTACATATAGAAGACCGGGGTTAAGTATAAGACTTCAGTAAAGTAGTGGCTCAGAGCTAGTTTGTGTGCTTTATGATTCCAACTTTGGGTAAGAGCTACCAACCCGACAATCCAAGTAGGGCAATCCTTAAACTAGATCCAAGTAATTAACTCATTTAACTTTATAGTTTTTCATCAAAAATTATTTAATTTTTCATGCATGAGAAGTTTACTTTTGCATCAAAAGTAATCATGTCACAAAAAAAAGAATTGTATTTATTGTATATTATAGGTATTATTCTTGCAAAGCAGTATAGTCCACATGCTAATTACTCTTATCAGACTAGGATTACCGGCAACCTAAGAGTGTCAGGAGCAACTCGTACCAAAAGCTGGTGAATAGTAACATCAGTCCTATCCTCTCTCCATATTGAGATCCTTAAGGTACGAGATACTATTCTAAATCCCACTTCGTATCCCTCGTTTAGCACACTTGAGCAATGTATTCATCACCTTAGCCACTTAGATCTCAGACCTACACAAGCCCAATGGTCCATATGTGGCAAAATATTCCCAGTCTCTTGCAAGGATTTAAATACCTTTTCTAAGACCTAAATCTTCAAGCAATGGGCTATTAATGTAGGATAAAGAGTGTAGGGTATTTTTTTTTGGAATTCATGGATTGACTGGTCCCAAGATATATCTTGGTGGGTCTCTTTCTTCAACAAAAAATATTAGGTCCAAGTATCCTTCAAAATGTTAATAAGATTGTAAAAGTGCTTGGGGCATGACTTGAACATCTTTTAGAATTCTCTCAGTCATTTCGAGTTCCAATAGACTTATTATCTTATTAAATTGATTATTCTTAGTTAATTTAGTTGTAATGTTTTAACTTATGCTTAGTGAACATTAACATTTTAATTTACCCATGAGTGGGTTGACTAGACACTCATTTGATGTTTCTCTTAGAAATTATGTGGGTGGACATCCTTAAGGGCAAGTTAAGTTATTGTTGACCTCATTTTTTATGAAGTATAGTTTCTTCTCTTTAGAAGCTTGGGATCTGGCCATTGGACTTTCCTATTGACTATCCTAGAGGACTAATGATTGAGTCGTCCCACATAGCAATTCTATACTCTTCTTGACTCTTCTTGTGAAGTTCCACATGGGTGGTCATAAACCCTCATTCCTCACTTGGGATGGTTAAGAATAACATGTGACAACCCAAGGGTGAGTTACAAGAGGATCAGTAAGATCTTAGGGCAACTCGAGTGGGTTGGTCTTGGTCATAACCTGACACACACACTTAAACCCAAAAATCCTCTATTCCTAACCTATCTCCCAGTTCTTTTTGGGGACTCATATGGGTGGCCCCAAACCCTTAGTCTTTAGCTATGATGGCTAGGATCAATATATGGAGGATCCAAAATGAGCTTTCCCATGGATCTTGTAATTTTAAGGGAGGAGTTTACACAATTTGCATGCAACTTTGACCTACTATCCCCACTTTTCCACAAATTTAACAAAATTCTTCTGGAACCCTAAAACCTCCAAAATTTCCCAAACTTCTAATTCCTCACCAAAAGTCATGTTGAACTACTTTAAATTAACCCAATTGCTCCAATACCTCAAAAATCCTTAAAACCAAAATATCCCTACACTACCAAAAATTACTGAAATGCCCCTAATATCCAAAAAATTGCCAAAATCCTCAAATTCATCTCGAACCTCACCAAAACCAATTATAACCACCCAATGTTTTCAAATGCACCAAAAAACCCATATCCCTTAAAATTGGCCAAAATTCCCAAAATACCCTTAAATCCCGAAAGTCCAAAAATCTCTCTCATTTTCCACCAATTTCTTTCTAAGTTCACCCAATCTATAATCCAAAGAAAACATCATCATATACAAGTCCAATTTTAATCAAATGCAAGCTCAATTACATCCAATATTAAACCCAAATCTAAGCCCAAGTCAACTACCCCAAAATTGAACCTAATTCCAAATTCTGTCAAATTGAGCCACGAAATCACTATAATTTCACTAAATTTAATTATCAAATTCATCATGACATTTTTTAGGCCAATTCAAACCATAAATTTATCTAGATCCAAGCCTAAACCAAGCCTAAAATCCAAGTACAAGCACAAACCCAATTTTAATCCTAAATCCAAACTTTTCCCTAATCCTTTGATTTAATTAAATCTTAATCTCCACAACCACCTCCTAAGCATGTGAGCTAACCACATCAATCTTAGTGAAGTCATATTTTGAGACATGGACCAAGGGTCCCTTAATTTATGGAAACTCCTCCCCTAAATTTGGATAACTCTCTAACCCATGCAACTAGCCTTCCCAAGCCCAATTTAATCACAATCAAACCTCCTTGACCTCCCTGAGACAGCTAGACACCTCCCCTGCCCTGTTTGGCCACCCTAGTGGCTGGAAAACCTAAAATTGAGAGAGAACACCATGGTTTAAACCCCAAATTTGACCCATCCCTTATGGAAATCTCCAATTGGTCAATTGTGCCACTCAACCCTCTACCTAAGCTTATTGGCACCAACTAATGGCAGCCTGCAGCATCCCCCTTATGCTCAATTATAAATGGCCCCCTACACTACCAAAATTGGAGAACATCCAAAATCTAGGGGAAACTCTACCCAATTTCTTTTAGAGCCTCTCCCAGCCTCCCTAAGTGCAATCCAACCATCCTAAGCCACTCATTCACACTACCCAAGCTCAATTCAACACTTAAACAAAGGCTTTTTTTTGGATAATTTAACAAACTCCTCAATACCTTATATTAACCATTCCAAAAGCTTCATCAGACCTCAAAACCACTTCATCAATCAAAAGCACCCTCTCTCTAGCACTCTTACATTGTCATGGACCAAGCTTGAGTTGCCCTTCGATCGAAATTGTACCTAGATCCTACCTTCGATCAAATAAACATTTAAAAGAGCTTCATGGACTCAAGTCAATCGTCTCCAACCAACTTAATCGAGGTCTCACCTCTTAGGCAGAGGTATAACCCGAAAACCCTAAATTTTGCTTTGGTTTAAACCTTTGTAAAGAGAACTTGTATTTTATACATATTTAATCATTTAGATGGGTTCATCTCACTTAGATGAAAGTATTGGAACAAAACAAATGTGATTTGGTTGAGAATTAAGCGAGATATTAAGTCTAGAATACAGATGATTCTTGGGTTATGATGATCGGGGATGATGAATAGATGTCATCCATTTCCAACTATATTTAACAGATGGTTGAGATGGGGCAGAACTGTGTGATGTTACGTGAATAGTAGGCACAGACAACATGCCACATGGAAAGCTCCACCAAACAACAGACGACACATAGCACTTGACGCGGTGCCAACTTGAATAACTAGATAAATAGGATATTTTGGAATTAAATAAATACATAAACTTTAAAATTTCATATCTCTTATTAGAAAAATCATAAAAATAAAATAAAATAACCCCTATGCTCAGTGAAAAGAGGAGAACATATGAATAAAAATTTAAAAGGATTTTTCTTATATTTATTTCTCAATTAATTAAATACTCTAGAGAATAATTAAATCATAAGTAATTGAATAATTATCTAAATTAAATAAAATTTTAAAGGTTTGTTTTTCATGAGCTTAGGGGTCTTCTCTGATTTTTCTAGGATCAGAGGACATCTTTATGATCAAAACCCCTAATTTTTGAAATATTTGATATTATATTAAATTAAAAAATTATAAAAAATAAAATGAAGGTCAAAAAAGTATTAAACCATGTTTGGTAGGTTCATTGCATTCAGAGAATCTTAAAAAAAAAATTAAAGTCAAATTTAAAATTTTTAAGCCATTTTTATTATTTAAAATTAATTTTTTAAAGATTATAAAAATGTAAAATAGTTCAAATAATCATCAAAATGGGCCAAGTTGTAGATAATGACATTAGGAGGCCCCTGTATAGGAAATGCAAGGATCAAGTGATTAGGATGTGTATACCTATAGAAGAGACCCTTAAAATTATTTGGAAATGTCAAGATTCAGAATTTGGGGGACATTTTGGGAGTCTATAAAACTATTATGATTTTACAATCTGGATTTTACTGACCTACTCTATTTAAGAATGTGAACAAATATATCAAGTCCTATGATTAATGTCAAAGATTATGTAACATTTCTAAGCACAATGAAATGTCCTCAAATTTTATATTGGGGATTGAAATCTTTGATTTCTATGGTTTAGATTTTATGGGACCCTTTGTACCTTTGCTTAGCAATATATATTCTGATAGATGTGGACTATGTCTCAAAAAAAATTGAGGCAGCAACTTTACCAATATGTGATGCTCAAAGTGTTGCTAAATTTTTAATGAAAAATATCTTTAGTAAATTTGGGATGCCTAGAGTGATCATTAGTGATAAAGAGAGCCATTTTATAAACAAAAGAATTAAGGCACTAGTTGCTAAATATGGAATTAAACATCAGATTGCTATAGTATATTATCCCCAAACAAGTTGTTTGAAAAAAGTTTCTAATTATGAGATTAAGATAATCTTGGAAAACCTATCAAACCAAATAGGAAATATTGGCCTTTGAAATTAAACGATGCATTATGCGCCTACAAAATTGTGTGTAAGAGATCCATTGGAAAGTCACCATATTGGTTCATATTTGGCACAACATATCACTTATCAATGGAATTGAAACATAAAACATATTGAGCAGTTTAAGGAGTTCTATTATAATATGAAAGAAGCTGGTGAGAAGCGATTATTAAAGTTAAATGAACTTGAAGAAATTAGACATAAATCTTATGAAAATGCTAAAATCTATAAAGATAAAATGAAGAAATGACACGATTGAAGATTCTTAGTAAGGAAGTTGAGCCTGGACATAAGGTTTTATTGTTTAATTCTCAATTGAAATTATTTTTCAAAAAATGTAAGTCAACGTGCTCAGAACCATTTATTGTGGTAAAATTTTTTCCATTTGATGCTATTGATATTAAAGATCCTAAGTACGGTAAAGAATTTAAAATAAATGGAAAATTACTTAAACCCAAATTAAGACGGGAATGATTGTGGTAAGTGAGATTTTAATTTTGGGTCACTGATACACCTAAAATATATAGTTTTTTTTTTGTACACATTTTTATACCTATTTTTGATATATTGCTCTTTAATGAAAGGTATTTGTGTGTTTTTCTTGTAGGTACAATCAAATGGATAGAAATGCTAAAAGGAGGGAAAAAGGGTCAAATTTGGAGCAAAAATGAAGAAATGTGCAAAAAAGAACTGGGGCACCTAAGAACCCAGGATTCTTAAGCGCTAACTACCTCCGTGCCTAAGCACCACGTACTTCTCGCTTAAGCGCCAAAGTTAGTTACTTGAAGAAATATTGATTTGAGCAAAATTTTGAAGAGGTGTTCGATTTTTGATGAGGTGTTTGAAGCAACCCTTGATAAAAATGTGAGAAATAGCCCATGGACATGAAAATTCATTAAATTAGCTTTTGAGGAGACAACTTCTAGAATATTCATTGAATGGAGACACCTTTTTGAAAAGACACCCAAGCACCGCTTGGATTTTCATAAGAAAAGAATTAGATTTTCCAAAAGAGGGGGTCAGCAACCACCCACCAAAATTTACAACTGCCGCCATCGCCGCCCATCGCTACCGTCGGCTACCTTTATTTTATTTTATTTTATTCTGAGGGTTAGTTTGTATTGTGAGAGAAGGAAGAGAATTCAAAGGAACTTCAAGATATTTTGTGGAGATAATTTGAGATAAGTGTTTATCTTTGTGACTGCACTTGATTTTTAATTGTTTTAATTTATATTTCTTATTTGTGTGCATGATTTCTACTTTTAAACTCATGTGTGGTTGTGTTTTCTCCATGAATTCTGAGTAGTTTTCTTTATCTTTTTTCTTAAAATGATAAGTGATTAAATGTTTAAAGAAAATTTTGTGAAGTATTAGATTTCAATGTTGGAGGAAGTTGTGATGATTCTGCACTTCATTTACTTCTTGATTTGGCCAATTAAGATGTTAAAACCTGTCGTGAGAACATGTAAGATCCGAGATGGTATTTTCTCAGTCAACAAAAGGTTGGAATCACATATAGAGTTCATGAATAAGAATGGTGGAGGGAGAAGGGGGAACTCTCGAGTGAGAGCTAGTATCTTCTTTGCCTAGCCGATCTTCAAGACTATGTCGACTATTTTTTTCTTTCTAAAATAAGATTTTAAAATATAAATTTAATATAATATATAATGTAATTTTAATTTTTGTGAAGATGGTATTTTTTTTTATTTCGGAAAATGATGAAACTGGATATACCTCATATATCTAATAGTTTAAATAGCTGAGCATGATGCTATAAATGATATATCATCTTGAAGGATGAACGTATCACTTATTAGTAGGCTTAACTATACAAACTTAAGAGTTTATGACTCTATTTTGGTCTGTAAAATTTATAGCCGACAAATTTCCTTATCTAATACAAAGATTAGACAGTGTTTAGATTTATCTGGGTTCTTAATTCCCTATAGAGACAAGCCCCTATAGTTAATTACATCCCAAATGATGGGGGTCATTTGAGAAAACTCTCGATAATGATCAGAGGTTTCGTCTTCAAGAATTCAATATTTAGGTTTCCACAATTGCTTATAGGAAAAATTAAGTGGGATAGGTTCGAATAGGAATAGTTATTTCCAGAATCCAAAGGAGTGAAAAGTAAGAGATATCGAAGATACTGAAAAAGATTCACTGGCATCTCAAAACTAACCTATGATTTGGCTTTACATTTTTGAATGCAAAATTATTTGATGTTTTGGTCTTGCAAGTTATTTTGATATTTGGGACTTATATCTATATGTCATATGCAAAGAGCCCAAGAAATAAGAGGAATTATGTCGTATCGGACAACTACCTCAAAATCCTAAAAAAAGGTTTAGGACTTATATCATACAATATAAAACCGTAGAAAATCCTAAAAGATAGTTTGAGGATTTACGCGTATCGGATGAGCAAACTCGACGTCTTATAGGTATGTTATTTAAATCTATCGAGGTTCAATTGAGGCTTCCGTTTCCACCTTTTATTGTTGTCCTAATTGCGGTCCGTAGATGAGTCGTCAACTGACCACGTCGTTGTCTCGTTACGTGAAGAGAGTAAAGAAAAGAAAAACCAAGTCTCGAGCGGCCTTTCCTAGGGGATTGTATGAACATATTAAAAGGTAGTAACTAAAAGAAAGAATACAGGAAAATGTAACAAGGTATGGTAAAAAAAAGTACATAGAATATGCAGAAAGGTACAATACAATATAAAAGAAAAGAAATGTATGGTAAAGAAATAACTATGTAATAGGAAAAGTAAAGAAACTGAAACAACAAAAAGTGTACCTGGTTAATTCTGGCAAAACTACAAAATAAAATAGATTACAATGGCATAATATAAAGGGATTAGATGAACATTTGCAGATTATAAAAGAAAGGTTAAATGATAAGCATATGAAAATTTAAAGTGGAATATATGATTTTAATTTCGGTTTAGTTCAAAATAGACTTCCTTTTTTTGTCTCGATCCACCAGGCCATTGATATATCAAAGTCAACCTATCAATATCAACCAGAGGTCACCAACGAATCACCCCTATAATCAGGCAGCCCTGGACCCTGTCATTTAATGGATGTGTGAATCTAAATAGTGTCTGGACTTATCTTGTTAAGGATATAATGTGTCTATGTGAGATAGTATCTAAACTTATTGGGGTGTGGTGCACCTATATGTGATGTTAGGATAAGTGATATATAGTATCTGAACTTATTAATCAACAGTGTATAGTACGTCGATGTCTAATAGGTGGTATTAGTTATGTAATATATGAACTTTCAAAAGAAATGTAATATCTATTCTTATAATATCAGTCGGATAGTATCTAGTGTGTAATATAAGATGTGTTATAAATGTAGCATCTATCGAGTAGGGTGTGATGTATAGTATCTATTGTGCAGTGTCTATTGTTATTATGGTATTTGTTGTGTAGTATCTAGACTTATCAGTAAAAGATATGCATTGTCTGTTCTTTTCACAAGTGTAGTATCTGTTCTTTTCTAACTACCAACTCTCAAGCCCTTTGGGGAAGGATTAGAGCTGACGATGACTTAAGGAAGGGAAAGGGCATCTCACTAATTGAATATTGTTTTTTTTTTATTTTCAGCTATAAGAAGAGCTTATTAGTGGTTCTTTGGATCATTGCTCGTTACCCCGCACCTCGATCTTATATGGCACTTTAATATTCCATATGCTCCTCCTTTTTTTTCTTTTTTTTTAAATGAGAATTTATTATTAAAATGATGGAGGTGAAAAGTATAAATTCCCAAGATAAGCATTCACAATTTCCAAATTCAAATCAGATGGATAAAAAAAACTTGTTATAGAATTTCTCCAATAATAAAAAAAACTAAATGCAACTCTCCCAACAAATATCAGAATGAGCATTGCATTGCAGTCAATCCAGCCCATAGAACTAGGCATTTTGATCTTCCTAAAAAAATGTTGAATCAATGGATGTGCCATCTAACACTTTCTCATAACTAGGAAAGGTACCTAGTAGAGGGGTCACTGGAGAAATAACCAAATTATCATAGAAGGACCCCCACATAGCAAGTTTTGGGTAGAGCAACAAGGAAACCACCAAGTTAACAAAAAGAGCCCAAATAGGTGTTCTTGAGTGAAGAAGCAAATATAAATAACCAAATTGACATAGAAGAACCCTCACATAGCAAGTTTCGGGTAGAGCAACAAGGAAACCACTAGGCTAACAACAAAAGTGCCCAAATACGCTTTCTTGAGTGAAGCAGCAGAAGAAATAACCAAATTAACATAGAAAAACCCTCACATAGCAGGTTCCGGGTAGAGCAACAAGAAACCACCATGCTAACAACAAAAAGTGCCCAAATAGGTGTTCTCGAGTGAAGCAACAGGAGATTTGCCACTCTTTTCATTAAATTTAATGGAAAATTTGAAACAGAAATCTAGTTAAAGGTGTATGAAAAGAAACAATAATATGTCCTCTAAAAAAATTCTCCTATAGTAAATTATAATATTGAGCGAGGAAGAATATAAAAAGAATATCTAAATCCACAGTAAGCACGCTTAGGGTGAAAGGTGACTAAACTCAAGATATTAATATAGATATTATATATAGAGGTTATGATCACTCTAGATATGAACATAAACAAAAATCAAACAAAATTCTAGCAACTTAAGGAGACAACAATTCATAATCTCAAAATTAATTTGATTCAGATTTCATAATGTAATAAGTATTAATAAAATTTTATTTTAAAACCAAGAAAGCAAAGAAGAAAGACAGAAGAAAGAAACAAAGAAAAAAAAAATACTTCCAATGCTTAATAGTTTGAAGTCAAAACCTGCAAGGAAGCTAAACCTCTTGCTAAGCAATCAAATAATATAAACTGAATATGAGAATAATTCCAAAAACATGAATGAAGCCAAGAACTTGTATAGGATAGAAGGCTTTTCTGCAGAACATTAAGAAAAAAAAAACTACAGCTAAGAAAAAAATTCTCCTATAGTAAATTATAATATTGAGCGAGGAAGAATATAAAAAGAATATCTAAATCCACAGTAAGCACGCTTAGGGTGAAAGGTGACTAAACTCAAGATATTAATATAGATATTATATATAGAGGTTATGATCACTCTAGATATGAACATAAACAAAAATCAAACAAAATTCTAGCAACTTAAGGAGACAACAATTCATAATCTCAAAATTAATTTGATTCAGATATGTAAATAAAAATCCATAAAAAAAAATAGAGAGCAAGAAAAGGAAGGGAGAAAGAAAGAAATAAAATAATACTTCCAATGCTTAATAGTTTGAAGTCAAAACCTGCAAGGAAGCTAAACCTCCTGCTAAGCAATCAAATAATATAAACTGAATATGAGAATAATTCCGAAAACATGAATCAAGCCAAGAACTCGTATAGGATAGAAGGCTTTTCTACAGAACATTAAAAAAAAAACTGCAGCTAATGTAAAAGAGAATCAAAATGAAGCTTGTGAAATTCACTTAAGGTCCTCAAAATTCTAAATCCTCAATGGAAGTTTCCTTATAAGTCCCCTTTGTCTTTAAAAGAAAAGAAATCAAGGCTAACTCAAATAACTAATTATAATCACCACATTTCAACCCGCCTTTCTTTCTTACTTGGAATTAAAACCACATTTAAGATCTATGAATGAATACAAGAGAGGAATGGAAAATTTCAAATTCTACAAAAAAACCAAAAGAAACCCTCCCAAATAACCAAATATAATTCTACAGAGATACGAGAATTTCCTTTTACTTCATGATACCTTAGTACAAATCCATCACATGATTATATTCTCATATAAATGCCTTTCTAAATATGAAATAAGAACTTACTTCCGGAAATTATAAAGAAAACCTCGAAGCAGCAATGAAATTTTCAAATGGCACGAGTGAATCACCAACGAACCGATGGGCCAAAATCAACCTCCTTAGAAGAACGAAGAAACAAAACTAAGTTAAACCTCTCAAAATCTCCCGAGTGAAAACATCGACCCCCAAAATCTTCCTCTCAAAGGGGTATTTATAGGCCAAAATGAGAGAATGGCTCATCAGCGGTGAGCATCGTGGAGGTGAGGAGAATCCCCAAAAAGAATGAAAAAGCCCCCAAAGCCAAGAGTAGGAAGGTTACTGGATCCTTTCAGGCGGGAAAAACAGTTAGAGAAGGGTTACCGGAGAAGCGACCAGCGACAAAGTTGGTTAAGGTCGGAGATGAAAGAGATGACTGGAGAACTGGAAGGAAACTTCGAGATTCGGTCAAGAGAAGAGGGGAGGAAATGGTTTGACTAGGGAAGCAGAGGTGGGGAAAAAAAGAAGAAAAAAAAGGGTGAGATATTTTTTTCCCTCTCCCCTTTTAATTAAATTTACTAAAAAATAATAAAAAAATGTTATTTTATTCAAAATTTGTTACTTCATGCACAATTTATCTCAATTCGAAACCCTATCAATATATATGTCATTCCCGACTAAAATCGATGTCTCGGATGCACTGGCGCAGTCTGTTTTGTCATCCGATATCACCCAGACAAGTTCATCGAATATCGTACCAATTTTACTTTAATTCAGGCCTGTTGTTGTAAAAGAAGTTATTTTAGTCCAATCGGAGCTGTGTAACGAGCAAATTGATGACCGGTCCTCACACCGCTCCTCACCAAAACAACAACCATAGTCAAATATATTACTTTCAGCAGAAAGAAACGTCAAGCATCGCGAAACCACCTATGTATTTTCAAATTTCTAGTGGAACTCAACAAGAGCTTCAATATGTTGGCTTTAATCGACTAAACTGGATGTCAAGAATTAGAAACCGTCCACATGAAACTTTAAGTAGCGAAGAAATGACTTTAATTTTGAAATATTGTAGGTCCCAGTCTAGTCTCCTAGGAGAGTCAAATAGGAAACCCTAAGGCTAGATTTGAGGCTCTGGAAAGAGGGAAAGAAAGAACGACCTCAAAATTGAGATCAACAGACTATTCAAACTATAGATTAACCAAAGTTCTTTATAGCATCTCTAGTAAGGGTAAAGAATATTATTGCTCCTATTTGACACAACACATTTAACATACTTCCATAACTGAATTTCTATGTTTATCACTTATTCATGATAATGAAAAAGATAATTTATTTATATTTTTTTCATCTTGCAAGTATTTTAGTTAAGTTAATTAGTTGCTTACTTTTTTTCAATTATCAAAAATTACAAAAAGAATCAAACTTTTATTCCTATTATAGAATCTTAAGTTTGAGTAAAAATATATATTGCTAAGTATTTTGTTATCTACAACTAATCCTTCTTGTGGGTTAGATATTTGGGACTTAATCAGAAAGTTCTATATTATTTTATAACAATATGTATACTTGCGTAGTATCTCATATTGAAATATTATAAATATGATCGCATACTTCATATTTTACATCTTTATATACCGAAGAATCAGCAGTAAGTTTTTGGCGTCGTTGACGGGGAAGGAGAAAAATATCAGTAATTTGCAAAAAAAACTTCAAAAAGAAGTTTTTGGATAAGAAAATTTTTAGTAAGTTTTAATTAAATTTTAAGATTTATGTTAAGAATAATGCTGTGTCATTTTTATATATAGTTCTTGTTTGTGTGTTTTTATTTTTTGCTTTATTTTATTTTATTTTGTGTTATTGTGTTTTATAGTAATGTATGTGTAATTCAAGTTCCGCAGGACTTTTGCCTTACAATTACAAATTAGAAAGAACTACTAGAAAAATTTAAAAATTAAAAATTACTGAAAATTTTCAAGAAATTACAAATCAAAATGTTGAAGAGTTTAGACCTTTAAGAGACATGCAAACCTTACGGTGGATGAATTTCATTGTAGTATTCAAAAACCCACTATAGTGGCTAGTTCATTCGAGCTTAAACTTAATATTGTCCAAAAGGTATCAAATAATCAGTTTGGGGGAGCAGCAACTGAAGATCCAAATTTACATTTTGCCTATTTTCTAGAATTATGTGTTGCATTTCAATATGATGGTACATCAGATGATGCTATAAGACTTAGATTATTTCCTTTCTCATTGAGGGATAAGGCTAAGATATGGTTGCATTCGTTATCACCCCGATCTATCAGAACTTGGGGTGATTTAGCACATAAATTCCTTGCTAAATATTTTCCACCATCAAAGACTGCAAAGCTTAAAAAAGATATTACATCATTTAGTCAGTTTGAAGGGGAATCTATATATGAAGCATGACAACAATTTAAAGAACTCGTAAGAAAGTTTCCACACCATGCTCTACCAGATTTGTTAATAATTCAAACATTTTACAATGGATTAGTTGGATCTCTTAGATCTATTATCGATGTCGTTGATGGTGGTTCATTGATGTCAAAACTATTTAATGATGCTTATGCTTTAATAGAAGAGATGGCTACAAATAATTTTTAATAGTCTTCTGAAAGGGTAAATCTTAAGAAAGTAGCCAATGTTAATGAAACTTATGCTTTTGTCATGTTAGCAAATCAAGTTGTTGCAATTTCAAGAAATTTTTACCAATTTGGAATGAATTTTTCTCAACAAATACCTATGATTGAAGAGAATTCATTAGGACAATTGGTAAATTCTCAAGCATCATTAGAAATTTTAAATGTCATAAATAACAAGCAGAATAACCCATATTCAAATTATTATAACCCAAGTTGGAAAAACCATCCCAATTTTAATTGGAATAATACTGCAGGTGGTAATAATCAGCAATGTGGGAACAATCAAGTAAACCTATTGGGAAACTGGAACAACCAAGGGAATAGTAATTATAGACCTACTTATCCTCCAGGTTTTAATAGTAATTCACATTTTTAGGAGAAGAAGTTGTCTATAGAAGAAGTGGTGTTACAAATGGGAAATCAGTTACAAATTTGAGCTACAATTAGAAATATTGAGAATCAACTTGGACAAATAGCAAATTTATTAAGTAATAGATCCCAAAGAACACTTCTGAGTAATATAGAAGTAAATCCAAAAGACTAGAATAAAGAGCAAGTAAAAGCGTTCAACTTAGAAGTGGAAGAGAATTGGAAGGTAGAGTTCAAAAAGAGACTGAAGTAGAGAGAGAATAGATTGAAGAGCCAAAAGAGGACGCTTCGAAAGGTTTAGAATGACCTATTTCTCGACTTAAAGATGATTTGGAAATACCACTGATCCCGACTGTTTAAATGCAATAATATAACAATATCTTTGATTATATTCTTCACTTATATTTCCTTACTTTGCAACATTACATATTGGGATACTACACAAGTATACATATTGTTATCAAGTAATAAAGAACTTTTTTATTAAGACCTGAATATCAAACCCGCAGGGAAATTCACAATATGCACAATTGAACAACAAACTTTCTATTTCATAAAGACAATTACTTAAACTATAGATGATTTTCTAGTAATTAAAATTCAAATCTTTATGGTAATTTTAATATTTTGACAAAATAGTAACTACTTCTAAAGATAACTTGAGTTTATGTAAAAGAAAAGCACTTAATATGAAAATTATTTTCTCCTTTCCAAGAGTAGGTAATAAGTATAGGATTTTTGTTGTGGAAGTATGCAAATTGTGTTGTGCAAAATAGGAGCAATATTATTCTTTACACTTACTAAAGATGTTATAAAGAACATTGACTAATTTAAAGTTTAAATAGTTCTGAAGACTGGCTAGGTAGGGAAGATACTAGCTCTCACACTAGAGTTCCCTCAATTCCCTCCACCTGGGGGCTAACATCTCGTATCAGAACCTAGAACAATAAACCAAGTTGGGGCTTTAACCTGTCACTTTAAACTCCTCTAACTCTACACCCTTCAAAGATTATTTCACTATTTATTTGCACTTAATCATATGAATTACATTCTCA
>NW_018238847.1:9035-14778 GCF_001263595.1 Phalaenopsis equestris | reverse complement strand
AATTGTTGACTGAGATAATACCAGCCCGGTTCTTACATGTTCTCGCAATAAATTTTAACATATAGATATGTCAGATCAAGAAGTAAATGAAGTACATGGAATTAAATCATCACAACTTCTTCCAATATTAAAGATTAATACACTCCACAACTTCCATCTAACACTTTAATTACTTATCATTTTAAGAAGAAAGATAAAGAAAACTACCCAAAATCCATGGAGAAAACAAAACCACACTTTAGTATAAAAGTAGAAATCATTGTCAAACCAACAAGAAGTCGCGTTAAAACCAAAAGTAATTAAAAAACAAAGATAAAAAATTATCTCAAATCCTCCACCAAACTATTAAATTTCCTTTGAATCTCTTCTCTTTTACAACACTCTTAACTCTTACAATAAAACTAAAAACAAAAAGGATAAAGTAAATTTGTGGTGCCTGAAAATCTCTCCAAACATTCCTCCACAAACTTCTTCAAGAACTTCTCAAGACTCTCCCTTTTCAAGCACACTTCTGAGAGTTTCAACTTCCTTTTTTTATAAATTTCCAAGAGATGCCTTGGTAACTCTTCAAAATGTGTCCCAATTCTATGTATTCTCCAAGGGATGCCTCCTTTCACAAGTTTTTTAATCATATTTTCGTTTCTAGTGGTCATAACCACCCTTTTCAGTCAATAGGTGCCTCAAATGTCCCTTCAAATTTTGGAAAAATGAATTAAACCATCAAATAACCGCCCCTGGCGCTTAATCGCAGGGCCTCTAGCGCTTAGGCGTGGCCTTCTCTATTTCACCAATGCTTAAGTGTTAGATATGTTTCTCTATTTTACCGATGCTTAAGTGTCGGATATGGTGCTTAGGCGCTAAAACTCTTTTGCACCATTTTCACTTTTTTCTCCTCCCAATTTGATCATTTTTCACTCCTTTCAGCATGTTTCACCTTTTTACTTGTACCTGAAAAAAAAACACACAAATACCTTCCATGAAAGCGCCATATCTCAAAAATAGGTATAAAAATGCATCTAAAAATACTACATATTTTAGCTGTATCATCATGCTAAAGCGTAGATCGAACAAAACTCCCTACGCTAAAGAGGGTGTTAGTGGAGAAGACTTATGGCGTTGCTATAAAGTCTTCCGTTAGGACCGTTGGGGTCGTACCCAGAACTATTGTTGTTGTCCTTATTGGTCTTACTATCTCTATACCCGCTGTAATAAAAGGGAAGATTGTGCAAGTTATTGGTGAGCTCATTTCCATGGAGAGCTTGAATTTTTCCCCGATCCCCTTTGTCTTTGAAACTAGGTCCAGTTCAAAATTTGCGCCATTGAATTGGACGCATAGAAGAAATAGAAATAGAAAGATAGCTAAGTGATCCCAATTTTATATGTCAATACAATTTATGCGGTAAAATTCTTAATTTTTTCCTTACTTATAATTCTTAGTTGGCAAAGGAGCCAAAAACTTTATCCCAATTTTATATGTCAATACGATGTAAGCGGTAATATTCTTATTTTTTTTTCTTACTCATAATTCTTACTTTGCAATGACAGGACTTGATCCCTGGCAGCGACTGCCAAAAACTTAACTTTGAAGCAAATAAGAATTCAATTTTTATATGTAAATATAGGATACTACACAAGTATACTTATCGTTATCAAGTAATATATGAATTTTTGATTAAGCCCCAAATATTGAACCCACAGGGACAATTAACAATATGCAACTAAAATCAGAAGAAATTAGATAACAAATTCTACCTAGCAAAATATTCTTGCTCAAACTATAGATGCAATAAGTGGAATGAAAGTTTGATTATTTTTTGTAAATTTTTTATAATTGAAAGCAAAGTAAACAACTAATTAAACTTAACTAGATATTTGTAAGATGAAGGCATTATAAATAAAATATTTTTTCCTTCTCATGAATTAATAAGAAGTATAGTAATTATATTGTGGAAGTATTCAAATTGTTGATTTCACAGTCTAAACATAAAAACAAACACACTAATAAGATAAAGGAAAAGTACAGGGTAGCAACTTTTTGAAATTAAAGTTAAAAACTAAAGCTAGCAAGATTTTCAACTTTTTAAAAGACATAGAAATAACTTCAATCCTAACTAACTAAAACACATTACTCAATACACATCAACAATTACTACCCTAGAATTAAAAAAAAATACTAACAAAACAAAAACATCACAATAACAATTAAACAAAAAGTTCAACACATCATAAAGTCCAAACAAGTACATAAACTCAAATATATCAAGTCCAAACCACGTAATCCATCACATAATACAAACATAAAAATAACTTAGTCATCTTCCTCATCATCAGAATCACTATTATTCCTGACATCTGTAGGCTAATAATCAAGGTATATGCGATATGAAGCCATATGAAGGAAATTCCGCTCCTTGGTTTCCCCTAATGAGGCTATCTAAAGATGAATGAAATTTCTCCTCATAATCACTTTTCCTTCTATTATACCCATCAATATTATATATAAGCTTTCTAAATTTCAGACCTTATCTGCGGTATAATTAATATTGTCCATCATCCTCTACAATAATTGATCTTGAGTTTCAGTAGACTCACCTCTAGAAGTAGAAGCTCTGGAGGTAGATGGTCTAGATGTAAAAGCAGCAAAGGTGGATCCAGCAAACATTGACATTCTATAACTTCTTCAAAATCTTCCTCTCCAACCAAAGATATAATGTTCAGAATACAACTTCACATTTACACTTGTAATTCTATTTAGAAGCAACAACACTTCTTTCTTTGATCTTGTTATCCTCTGGTTAATTAATTTTTTATTAGGGAGGGAAATGTTATATCTAATCAATATAACAATAATAACAACGTTATAAGTTAATAATGTCTAAACTAATTTTATTAATAATATTAAATGTTAATGTTATAACTTATAACATCAATTTAAATTAAAGATTAATAAATGAATATATACGAACTTAAAGTCATTTTTATTAATCGTTATAAAACATAAATAATATTTTTCACTTTATCTCCCATCTTTCAATTATAAATAGATGATAATACGATCTCTAAATATTATGAATTCTCTCTTACCTTCTCTATCATAGATTTTTTTCCCTCTTCTAGGGCAACAAAAGACACGCGATTTGTTCAAACTTTTGTTGATTAATCGAGTTGCACGCTCAATCAAAGCAAGGGTACGAGTTGTATCTCCTGAGTAGAATAGACAACCCAAATTGGTGCACCAAAGGTTTAAGCTACTCTAGAAACAGTGTCAAACCACAACAGAAAAATAACAGAATCATTCCCATTATTGGGGAACGATCAAATCTTCCACTGATCCACCTGGATTTTTAAAACACCTCTCAGGAATTAACTTTCATGACTGTAGAGCGACTGTAGAGCATCACTATACCTATCCTGAGCTTTTAAACTCACAAACTTGCTCAAATCAAAGTGGGTTTTTCCCTTTCTCCTATTCATTCTTGGGTTCATTCTACAAATGTCAAAAAATTCCACAATAATTTAAAAAATCAAGTCTTATCCATTAAACTTAACTCTTATAAGCATAAACTACACTTTCTATGCAATTTTCATAGATTTTTCCTCATTTTTCACCATAAATAGTGGTTTTTTGGTTTTTCCAAATGTACTTAAAATACATGGTGAAAATTCAAAATTTTTCCACAGAAGTGAAGCTCTTACCTTAAGAAATCCAAATCTAGCGAATTTGGCTCAAATCCACCATGAAATCAAATCCACCAAGAAATCTTCAAGAAAAGGTTTGCCCTAGACTTCAAAATCACAAACTCCAGAGGAAGAAGGTGATGGAGGGAGTAAAAATGGCGATTATTTTTAACCTTTAATCATTCGCGAACTGGTTTTCATGAATCGGCTCTTAAGCGCGGATAAGTGGTGCTTAGGCGCCTGCCTCTCGGGTTCCTTCAATCTCAAGTGCGAGAATGTGCCGCTTAGGCGCCAGTGCACTATTTTTGATATTTTTGAACTTATGTTAAATGCAATATTAGCCTAAGTATAACACCCTTAAATGGTCTTATAACACTTAAATGACTATTTTCCTCTCCCTTAACTCTCCTCTCTCTCAAAATTCTCCAATATAACTAATTCGATTTGAGGCTAAAATAACACAAATTTTCACACAAACTAACACCACACAATCTAACACTTATATTCATTTACAAACTAGTACAAGTAAATGTAGCTCTTAATTCTCATTCCAAATAGTCTCAGATGAGAAAATTTTTCTAACTTCAAACACTTAACAAACATTCATAATTAAACACATAAAAGACATAAACACTAAAAACAAGATTTAACACTTAACACATAAAAACAACGACTCTTAACAAACAAACTCTAACACTGAACTTAATTCCACTCTTCATTTATTTGGATGAATTCCAGGCTTTCATTAGTCTCTCCTTAGATTTTCTAAATATAAAGTTGATAAAAGGGGCGGTGGTGACGAGCTCTGATACAATCTTTTTCAATCACTTTTCTGCTTAAGATACATCACCTTATTCGCTTCTTCTGTATAACTAGTGTGGCTAAATTGCATTTTCAATTGCCATCTAATATGCTCTAGATGTGAATATGCTCTAGAAGTGCATGAATCTCAATTACCTTTGTCTCAAGTAAAGTCACGCTAGCCTTAATTTTGTTGATATTTTCTGTTATTCTTTCAATACTAATGGCTAAGAAACTGTTATACATCTCTTGTGCCAACTGACTAATGAATTTCTTCCTCATGGCCTATTCCTTTTTCTTCAAATCCATCTCCCATGAAGACATTTTCTATAAATCTCTCTTTCTCTTAGACTTTAGGGCTGAAAATATTTTTGGGGTGAAGTTCTATCACAAAATCCTTCTATTTATAGGCCTAAATCCCTCAAAAACTTCTAGGCACATCCTAAAACTATCATGGCACGTTTTAGTCAACCAATTGGCGATTAAAACTTCTAGAAATTGAATTTTTGCACATGGTTTTTAACTCCCATGCTTAAGCGCTGAATATTGGCGCTTAACGCCGAATATTGGCACTTGAGCGCCGAATATTGGTTCTTAAGCTCTAGTGCTCAACTTTGCACCAGTCAACTTAACGTCCATATACTCATTTTAACATGTCTAGATCACTAAATAAAGTCTTAAAATTAGTATTAACATATAATAGTCTCAAGAAATACAACCCCAAATTTACTTAATCACAAACAAACAACAATCAAAGCAAAGCAAACTGATAAATATGGGTTTCTCCCATAAAGCGCTTGGTTTTACGTCGTCAACCCTAGGTAACCAGTGCTTATTCTGGTTGACCCAATATCATTCGATTGTTAAATTTACGATGATCCCCTAGTAAATAATTTTTCAGTCTATGAACATTCACTTTAAATACTTTCTTAGTTTTAGGACCTTTGATATCCACAGCTCCATAACGATAAACTTTTATCACAACAAATGGGTCAATCTACCTGGACTTAAGTTTTCCTGGAAATAATCTTAATCTTGCATTATATAGCAAAACTTGCTTCCCTGGCTAAAATTTTTTAGTAAGAATCCTTCAATCATGCCACATCTTCATCTTTTCTTTGTAAATCTTAGCACTCTCATAAGATTCATTCCTTATCTCTTCAAGCTCATTTAATTGCAATAATCATTTCTCACTAGCATCTTTCACATCTTTCAAATTATAATAAATCGCCAAATATGCTTTATGCTCAAGTTCAACTGGTAA
>NW_018238847.1:6725-8892 GCF_001263595.1 Phalaenopsis equestris | reverse complement strand
TGACCAATCCATTTTTGTTGGATTTATAGATTTTTACATAATTCTTTTAATTTCTTGATTGGATAATTCAGCCAAAACACTTGTCTGAGGAAGATAACCAGTAGTAATTTTATGGTTTATATGATATTTCTTTAATAATTTCTCCATTATGACATTTCTGAAATGACTTCCCCCATCAGTTATGATAACTCTCGACATCCCAAATCTACAAAATATGTTCATTTTCAAAAAACTTAAAATTTTGCAACACTTTGAGCATCACATCGAGGTAAAGCAACAACTACTATCCATTTGGATACATAGTCCATTGCATTTATGAAAGATAGAGTAAATGGTCCAATGAAATTAATCCCCAAACATCAAATATTTCAACTTCTAGCAGATAATTGAGGGGCATCTCATTTCTTCTAGAAATATTTCCTACACGTTGACATCTACCACAAGTTTTGATATAAGCATAAACATCTTTAAAGATAGTAGGCCAATAGAATCCAGATTGTAAAATCTTGTATGCTGTTTTATTAACACCAAATTGTTCCCCAAAATTAGAATTATTACATTTTTCATAAGTCTCTTCTAAAGGTACACATCTTTGAATAATCAAATCCTTTCCTTGTTTATATAAAAATAGGTCATCCCAAAAATAAGTCTTAGCTTCAGATATAAATTTCCCCTTCTATTGGTATGTCATTCCATATGGTAAAATATCACTAAAAATAAAGTTCACAATGTCGGCATAACACGGAACACGCCACTCATTAATATTGAACAATTTTTCATCTGGAAAATGTTCATTATGTTCTTTTTCAAAACATAGTGGTTTTCTAACTCAAGTCTAGACAAATGATCAGCAATTTGATTTCCAGTCCCCTTCCTATCTACTATTATAAAATCAAACTCTTGCAAAAGAAGAATCTATCTTATAAGTCTTCCTATCTACTATTATAAAATCAAACTCTTCCAATAGCATAATCACTAGCCTCACATATCAGTTCAAAAGGTTTTCCCCAATCTCGTGAAACTATAATTGGTGCAATGACTAATTTTTCTTTTAATAACTCAAAAGCTTTTAGGCACACTTCATCAAAATTAAAAATTGCATCTTTCTCCAGTAAATGGCATAAAGACTTAGCAATTTTTGAAAATTCTTTAATATATCGTCTGTAGAATCCAGCATGTCTTAAAAAACTCCTAATTTCCCTTACATACGCAATTTCTCTTACATTCATTGGATAAGTTAAATTAGCGATCACTTGAATATTAGTAGGATCTACTTCCATACCATTAGTAGGATCTACTCCATACCATTTTTTTGATATTTTATGTCCTAATACAATTCCTCCTGTTACCATGAATTGTCATTTTTCCCAATTTAGGACTAAATTTATTTCGTCACAGTGCTTAATAACTTTTGATAAATGTTTTAAAAAAGATTCAAATGAAGTTCCAAACACTAAAAAATTATCCATAAAGACTTCAATCCTTTTTTCAATTAAATCACAAAAAATTTGTCATCATACTTCTTTGAAATGTAGCAGGGGCAATACATAAAATAAAGGGCATTCTTCTAAAAGCAAATGTATCATAAGGACTGGTAAATGGTAAAAGTTATTAAGTTTTTTTTCTCTTGATCTTTAGGAGTTATTTGTATTTGGTGATAACTAGTATATCAATCTAGAAAATAAAAGTATTTATGCCCAGCTAATAAAGGGTAGATTTGATCTAGAAAGGGTAGTGGAAAATGATCTTTCCTAGTGGAAAGATTTAATTTTCTATAATCAATGCATATTCGCCACCCTTTGACTTGTCTAGTAGGTAATAATTCATTATGTTCATTCACAGTCACATTTACTCCTCCTTTCTTAGGAACGCAGTGAATTGGACTAACCCATGCACTATCTGAAATAGGATAGATAATTCCAGCATCTAACCACTTTAAAATTTCTTTCTTTACTACTTCTTTCATAACATGATTTAATCTCCTCTGAGGATCATCCCTGGGTTTATTGTTTTCTTTCATATGAATTCTATGCATATAAATTGAAGGATTGATTCCTTTAATATTAGTTATTGTCCATCCAAGGGCTTTCTTAAAATTCTTCAAAATTTTCAACAATCTTACTTCTTCTTCCATCGTTAACTTTCCGGAAATTATAACTGGTAAAGT
>NW_018238847.1:3021-6615 GCF_001263595.1 Phalaenopsis equestris | reverse complement strand
TTTCTCGAACATAGTTTGAATCTTCCTTAAAAAGATCTTCACATTGATCTAATTCCTCCTTATGCTCGTGTTCCAAATCTTCTACTTAAGATTTTTCTTCATAATTAGTTTTGAAATGGCATTCATCAGATATCTTATAACATCCATTCTATAACATTCATCATCTTTCCATTTCTCAGGATACTTCATTGAATTTGAAATGTTAAAAGTAATTGTTTGATCATTGACGCACATTGTTAACTCCTCTTTCTGCACATCTATCATTGCTCTTCCTATGGCTATGAATGGTCTCTCCAAAATGATAGGTATCACTTTATCTTCCTCCATATCCAACACAATTAAATCAATAGGAAAGATAAATTGATCCACTTTCATTAGGACATCTTCTATAACTCCTATAGGGTACGTTATCAAACGATCTGCTAACTGCAGGGTTACAGTAGTAGGGGTTATTTCTCCTAATCCTAATCTTTTAAATATTGATAATGACATAAGGTTAATGCTTGCACCTAAATCAACTAAAGCTTTCCCATAAAATATGTCTCCAATCACACATGGAATAGTAAAGCTACCATGATCTTTAAGATTTTGAGTAAGCTTTTTCTAAATAATTGCACTACACTCCTCACTAAGTGCAATAGTCTCATTATCTTCAAACTTTCTTTTCTTGTTGAGAATATCCTTCATAAACTTTACATAGCTTGCATTTGTTTTAAGGCTTTAGCAAATGGAATATAAATGGTAAGCTTCTTAAAAATTTGCATAAATTTTGAAAATTGCTTATCCAACTCTGTTAATGAAGTCTCTGAGGAAATGGAGATGGTATAGGAAAGATAAATTGATCCACTTTCATTAGGACATTTTCTATAACTCCTATAGGGTACGTTATCGAACGATCTGCTAACTACAGAGTTACAGTAGTAGGGGTTATTTCTCCTAATCCCAATCTTTTAAATATTGATAATGACATCAAATTAATGCTTGCACCTAAATCACCTAAAGCTTTCCCATAAAATATGTCTCCAATCGCACATGGAATACTAAAGCTACCATGTTTTTAAAATTTTAAGGAAGCTTTTTTCTGAATAATTGCACTACACTCCTCACTAAGTGCAACAGTCTCATTATCTTCAAACTTTCTTTTCTTGTTGAGAATATCCTTCATAAACTTTACATAGTTTCGCATTTGTTGTAAGCTTTAGCAAATGGAGTATAAATGGTAAGCTTCTTAAAAATTTGCATAAATTTTGAAAATTGCTTATCCAACTTCTGTTAATGAAGTCTCTGAGGAAATGGAGATGATGGTTTTTACAAATCAATTTTCAGCGGAGAAATAGGTCTTTCTAAATCTTTTGAAGCGCCCTCTTTTCATTCTTCAATTTCTTTTCTCTCTACTTAAGTTTTTTTTTAACCCTACCTTCCAACTCTCTTCCGCTTCTAAGTTGAACGTCTTTTACTTGCTCTTTATTCTGGTCTTTTGGATTTATTTCAGTATTACTTAGAAGTGTTCTTTGGGATCTATTACTTAATGAATTTGTAATTTGTCCAAGTTGATTCTTAATATTTCTAATTGTAGCTCCTTGACTGTAAATAATTTCCCATTTATAACACCACTTCTTCTATAGATAACTTCTTCTCCTTAAATTGTGGATTACTGTTGAAAACTAGAGGATAAGTAGATCTATAATTAATATTTCGTTGGTTGTTCCAGTTTCTCAATGGGTTTACTTGATTGTTTCCCCATTGCTGATTATTACCACCCGTAGTATTATTCCAATTGAAGTTGGGATGTTTCTTCCAACCCGGGTTATAATAATTTAAATATAGGTTATTTTGCTCATTATTCATGGCATTCAAAGTTTCTAATGATGCTTGAGAATCTACCATTGGCTTAATGAATTCTCTTCCATCATAGAAATTAGTTGAGAAAAATTCATTCCAA
This sequence comes from Phalaenopsis equestris, assembly GCF_001263595.1. Taxonomy (NCBI): domain Eukaryota; kingdom Viridiplantae; phylum Streptophyta; class Magnoliopsida; order Asparagales; family Orchidaceae; genus Phalaenopsis; species Phalaenopsis equestris. The sequence goes on along the minus strand of NW_018238847.1, from coordinate 4,673 downwards.
ATTGGTCTAACTTCCTTGCAATTGCAGCAACTTGATTTGCTAACATAGTAAATGCATCAGTTTCATGAATTTGCCAACTTTCTTTGGATTCACCCTCTTGAAAGTCCATTGAAAATTATTGGTAGTCATTTCTTCAATTAAAGCATAAGTGTCATGAATGGTTTTGACATCAATGAACCACCGCCAGCGACATCGATAATAGGTCTAAGAGATCCAGCTAATCCATTATAAAAAGTTTGAATTATTAACCAAACTGGTATAGCATGGTGTGGACACTTTCTTAAGAGTTCTTTAAGTTATTCCCATGCTTCATAAATAGATTCCCCGTGAAACTGATTAAAAGATGTAATATCATTTCTAAGCTTTGTAGTTTTTTATGGTGGAAAATATTTAGCAAGGAATTTTTGTGCTAAATCACCCCAAGTTTTGATAGATCCAGGGGCAAACAAATTCAACCACATCTTAGCTTTATCCCTTAGTGAGAAAGGAAATAACTTAACTCTTATGGCATTGTTTGATACACCATCATATTTAAATGTAGTGCACAATTCTAGAAACTGGTAAGATGTAAATTTGGATCTTCAGTTGGTGATCCCCCAATCTAGTTATTTGATACCATTTGGATAATAGCAGGTTTAAGTTGAAATGAATTAGCAACTACAATTGGTTTTTGAATACTACAATAAAGTTCATCTACCATAAAGTTGGCATAATCTTGTAAAGGTATAAATTCTTAATGAATTTCAGCTTTTTGATCATTTTAGTTTCCCATTTCTATAAGTTTTTTAGTTTTTTCAAAATTTTTAATTTTTTTTTGCAAGATTTTTAATTTTTTTGGTTTTTCTGATTTTCTAATAATTCTTTCTAATTCAGAATTGTAGGGCACTAGTCCTTCAAAACATGAACTACGCATACATTAACATAAAATAAAACACATAAAAATAAAATTCTATAATAATATATTCTTACAATAACCCTTAAAGTTTAAACAAGACTTTCTCAAATATAAATTTGCTTTCAATCAATTCACCATAGCAACGACGCCAAAAACTTGATCCCGACTATTTAAATGCAACAGTATAATAATGTCTTTGTTTATATTTTTTACTTATATTTCCTTACTTTGCAACCGTACCAAAAACATGATCCTGAAGAAAATAATAGTTTAAATTTTTAATTTATATATATATTGGGATATTACGCAAGCATGTGTATCGTTATCAAGTAATATAGGACTTTTTGATTAAAACCTGAATATCAAACCCACAGGGAAATTCACAATATGCAACATTAAATTACAAACTTTCTATTTCAAAAACACAATTACTTAAACTATAGATATGTTTATAGTAATTAAAATTAAAATCATTTTTGGTATTTTTAATATTTTGACAAAATAGTAACAACTTTTAATGATAACTTTAGTTTATGTAAAAGAAAAGCACTTAATATGAAAATTTCTTTCTCCTTATCAGGAGTCAGTAATAAGTATAGGATTTCTGTTGTGGAAGTATGCAAATTGTGTTGTGCCAAATACGAGCAATATTATTCTTTACCCTTGCTAGAGATTCCATAAAGAACATTGACTAATTTAAAATTTGAATAGTTCTGAAGATCGGCTAAGCAGAGACGGTAACAACTCTCACTCTCGG
>NW_018238847.1:0-2764 GCF_001263595.1 Phalaenopsis equestris | reverse complement strand
TGGATTTAAATCATCACAACTTCTTCCAACATTAAAGATCAATACTCTCCACAACTTCCATCCAAACTTTAATTACTTATCATTTTAAGGAGAAAGATAAAGAAAACTACTCAGAATTCATGGAGAAAATGAAACCACGCTTTAGTATAAAAGTAGAAATCATTGTCAAACCAACAAGAAATCTTAATTAAAATCAAAAGTAGTTCAAAAACAAAGATAAAAATTTATCTCAAATCCTCCACCAAACTCTTGAAGTTCCTTTGAATATCTTCACTTTTACAACACTCTTAACGCTCACAATAAAACCAAAAACAAAAAGTATAAAGTAAATTTGTGGTGCCTGAAGATCTCTCCAAACATTCCTTCATGAACTTCTTTAAGAACTTCTCAAGACTTTCCCTTTCAAGCACACTCCTAAAAGTCTCAACTTCCTTCTTTTATAAATTTCCAAGAGGTGCTTTGGTAATTCTTCAAAGGAATCTGCAAGTCTTTTTCCTGGTTACACCAATTCTCTAAGGGATGCCTCGTTTCACAAGTTTGTTAATCATATTTTCATTCCTAGTGTTCATAACCACCCTCTTTAGCCAATAGGTGCCTCAAATGTCCCTTCAAAATTTGGCAAAATGAAGTAAACTGTCAAATAATCGCCTCTGACACTTAGGCGCGGTTTTCTCTGTTTCACCGGCACTTGGGCATTAAAACTCTTTTGCACCATTTTCACATTTTTCTCTCCAAATTTGATACTTTTTCACTCCTCTCAACATTTTCTTACATTTTACATGTACCTGAAAGAAAAACACACAAATACCTTCCATTAAAGCCCAATATCTCAAAAATAGGTATAAAAATGTGTCGTAAAACACTATATATTTTAAGTGTATCAACCACCAACACCATTTCCTTATAGGCTTTGACAACAAAGGTTGGATAAGAAATTTTCAAAATTTCTGGAAATTTTTAAGAAGCTTACAATTAATATTCCATTTTTTGAAGCCTTAAAACAAATGTCAAGCTATGTGAAGTTTATGTAGGATATTCTTAATAGAAAAAGGAAGTTTGAAGAAAATGGTATTATTGCACTTAATGAGGAGTGCAGTGCTCTAACTCAAAAAAAGCTTTCTGAAAAGCTTAAAGATCCTAGTAGCTTTACAATTCCATGTGCAATTGGAGAAAAGTTTTACGGAAAAGCTTTATGTGATTTAGGAGCGAGTATCAATCTTATGCCTTTATCAATTTTTAAATGATTAGATTTGGGAGAAATTTTCCCTACTACTATAACTCTCCAGTTAGATGATCGATCAATAACTTACCCAAAAGGAGTTATAGAAGATGTCCTGTGAAAGTGGATCAATTTATCTTTCCTGTTGGTTTCATTGTGCTAAACATGGAGGAAGATAAAGAGATACATATCATTTTAGGGAGACCTTTCCTAGCCACTAGAAGAGCAATGATAGATGTGTATAAAGGAGAATTAATTATGTCCGTCAATGATCAAACAATTAAATTTAATATTTCCAAATCAATGAAGTACACTGCAAAAGGTAAAGTTGATGAATACTATAGAATGGATGTGATAAGATATTTAATTGAAGGTCATTTCAAAAAAAAATTATGAAGAGAAATGTGAGATTAAAGAGTTGGAACACGAGCAAGAAGAGGAATTGGACAAATATGAAGTTTTATAGAAGGAAGATTCAGATTATGTTCGCGAAAGTTTTGAAGTTTTGGACACTACAAAGAAAGATACATCTTTTTGCTCATCGATTGAAAAACCTCCTAAGGTTGAGTTAAAGTTACTTCTTGAACATTTGAAGTATGCCTTTTTAGGTGATTCCTCTACATTACCTGTTATAATTTCCTCAAAATTAACTACCGAAGAAGAAGAGAGTTTGATGAAAATTTTAAGGAGTTATAAGAAAGCCTTTTGATGAACAATTGTTGATATAAAAGGAATCAATCTTTCAATTTGTATGCAAATAATTCATATGGAAGAGAACTGCAAACCCTGGCTGATCCTCAAAGGACATTGAATCTTGTTATGAAAGAAGTTGTTAAAAAAAAAATTTAAAGTGGTTAGATGTTGAGATTATCTGCCCCATTTTAGATAGTACATGGGTTAGTCCATTTCACTGCATTCCTAAGAAAGGAGTGACTGTGACTTTGAATGAACATAATGAGTTAATATCAACAAGACAAGTGATAGCATGGTGAATATGCATTGATTATAGAAAATTAAATCTCGCCACAAAGAAAAATCATTTCCTACTACCTTTTCTAGAATTGAGCATAAATACTTTTAATTTTGGCATGGATATACTAGTTATCACCAAATACGAGTAGCTCCTGAGGATCAAGAGAAAATAATTTTCACCAGTTCTTATGGTACATTTGCTTTTAGAAGAATTTCCTTTGGTTCCTTTGGTTTATGCCTTTGGTTTATGCAATGCATCTACTACATTTCAAAGATGTATGATGGCTATTTTATGTGATTTAATTGAAAAAGGGATTAAAGTTTTTATGAATGACTTTTTAGTGTTTCTAACTTCATTTGACTTATATTTAGAACATCTATGAAAAGTTCTTATTGGCTGTGAAGAAACAAATTTAGATCTTAACTGGGAAAATTGTCAATTTATGGTAGCAGGAGGAATACTTTTGGGACATCAAATTTCAGAAAATCATATGTAAGTAGACCCTGCAAAAATTTAAATGAACACTAATTTACCTTACCAACAAGTGTAAAGGAAATTAGGAGTTTTTTAGG
>NW_018238846.1:0-628 GCF_001263595.1 Phalaenopsis equestris | reverse complement strand
TAGCGTGTGGACGGCTGTGATGGAATTAGAAAAATAATTTATGGAGTTGGTCTGCGCTTAAGAATTTCAAGCAAGCGCCGAGCCAGCTCTAAATACTGATAAAAAGAAAATTACAAAAGGAATAAAATGTGGACCTTTGACTGGAGATTAACAGCGGACAATAAATTAGCTAAAAATTTTGGACTAAAGTGAAAAAGGTTATTGAATTAGTTAAGATGCATGCCATCCATCCATCCATCCATCACCGCAATCAAAAAAAAATTTTTTTTTTTAAGTTGAAAGTGGGGCTCATCAAAATACATCTTTGTGGTGATAAACGGTGGGGATCGAACACCGCATGCATCTCTGCATGCGGTGTCCGTATGAAATAATTTTTCCACCAAACGAGCAAAAAGGATCAAAATTAATTTAACTGGAAAATAATAGGTTATCAAAGAATATAAAATAAGCATCTCTCATTTCTCATTCATCTGCCAACTTTATCTACTATTTATGCTTGTGTTTGTGTATGTGTGAGTTAAAAGAAGTAGTTATAAGTATTCTTATTATATTGATTTAAGAATGGTTATAGCATAACGAGCATTTTTTTATTGTATTTCAGTCAATTTTTCTTTTATTGTAAATGAGC
>NW_018238845.1:0-796 GCF_001263595.1 Phalaenopsis equestris | reverse complement strand
AAATATCCTAAGATTTGCATACATGCCACTCGAGTCCTATGTATTTACATATATATCTAACGTCTTAACTTTTATATTTACATATATATGTCAGCTTCAGTATGAATGAAAATGTTTACTTCACCTTTTAAAAGTTAAAATAGTGATATCTTCGATGTGATTTGAAAATTTTGGGTAATATAAATGTGAATAAATAGAGTTTAGGTTGTTGATTTGTAAATACATAAGAATTGCATGGTGTGTATGTAGGGTCTCTAATTTTAAATGAGTTGAGCTTGAATACTAGCACTATAGCTACTATTTAAATTAAGATCAGGCTCAAACAGGCTTTAGCAAGTAAGCTCAAACTCAAGTAAGCAGTCATTCAATTTTGCTTGGTTCACCCGTTGATCTTCTTAAGAAATAAATTTCTTTAATATATATATCAAAAGAATGGTCGGAGGCTATTATACAAGCCCTCAGTCACCCTTATGTGCCTAATTATTTGAGGATCGCCCTCACCACTGACAAACTGGTCAGAGGGAGATTTGAGCCCGAGACTTAAGGGGACTTAAAACATTTAAAGAGGCTGCTCTACCAACAGACCACGACTGGTGGCACTCTATATATATATAACATTGTGAACACATAAACTTAAAGAGGTTGACTTGAAGTTTGAAAATTGATTCTTTAGTTTTTACTCCCAACTTCCTTCGAAGTTCTCCCGGTAAATCTCCTTCATTTTATCATTTATTTTTCTATTTTTATTGTTCAGAAAAATGAAAATGGCTTTTTTAAGAGACGGATATTATATATA
>NW_018238844.1:0-383 GCF_001263595.1 Phalaenopsis equestris | reverse complement strand
AATTAGTCTGTAAGGAGTCATTCTAATAGGAGTTTCATAAGCAGTTCGGTAAGCCCATAATGCGGTATCTAGTCTAGTGGACCAATCTACTCTACTAAGGTTTACAGTCTTTCAAGTATTTGTTTAATCTCTCTATTAGAAACTTTAGCTAACCCACTGGTTTGAGGATGATAGGCAGCAATTTGATTATCAGTTCCCTTTCTATCAATAACCACAAGATCAAATTATTACATCAAAAGTATCCATTTAATTAACCTTGATTTAGCATCCTTCTTTTGCATCAGATATTTAAACGCAGAGTGATCAGTGTGCACAACATTTTTAACTCTAATTAAATAAGACCTAAAGTTGTTTAAAGCATACACAATGGCCAGTAACTCTTT
>NW_018238843.1:0-894 GCF_001263595.1 Phalaenopsis equestris | reverse complement strand
GATTATAAAGTTTAGTTTTCAAGGTTAGATGTGGATAAATTAAATGACAGTGGGTGAAATAGAAGTAATTATTTTTTGAATCCAAAGTAGGGATGTCACATGTTTAAAGGCGAACCTCGATGATTTCTTAAACTATTTTATTGTTGGGCTTTATGCTTTAGGAATGAATTTTTTAATGTTTACTCCAGTCATTTAATTATTTAGGGCTTACATTTTGCATGACATCTAATCATTCAAATATCTTGGAAGATAGAACGAATTATGTCATACCAAATGATGACCTCGGAGTTCTAAAAGAGTTAGGACTTATATTTCACAACATGGTTGTGCAAAGTTTAATGTTTTCAAGGAAGCACAAAGGAGTATCAAATGGAAAAAGATCATGTTTGGAACATTTATTATATAATCTAAAGGGGGAAAACTAGGAGTTATCACAGATCCTGAGGACAACCTCAGTGACTTCCCAAGCTATCTGATGTTTTGCTTCAATTTTGAGAAAATATATTTAAATGTTTCATCTTACCATTTATTATAATTTAAAGCTTACACTTGCATAACACGGTGACCAAAGGAAAATATGTTGAGATTTTCATATCTATTTTATACTGTTTTTAATGATATTGCACTTTAAAGAAAAGAATTTTTGATGTTTTGTTGCAGGAATGATGAATTAGGGGGGTCAATGGAGCAAAAACAATGGAGCAAAAAATGCAAAAAGGAGCGAAGTTGGAGCGAAAAGGACCAAAATGTGGAGATTTGAACTAGGGCGAAGACGAAACCATCGATGCTGCCGACGACGAGTTTTTTTCGAGGCTATGAGACAAAATTCTTTAGAAGTCCGCCGACGGCGAGCTCAGCAGTTATGCCTACTCAAGCTTTGAATAAGGCCAAATT
>NW_018238842.1:0-397 GCF_001263595.1 Phalaenopsis equestris | reverse complement strand
ATATAATGAGTTGTATTACGAGCTAAAACGAGTTGAACACGAATTAACAAATTTTTGTTCGTGTTCAGCTCATTAACTTAGCGAGCGAGCCAAACACAAATTTCTTAACAAATAACGAGCCATTTTGACAGCCGTAATTTTGAGTGGCTTAAATGTTAAAAAGATGACCTTCATGTGTAAACTATGTAAATACAAGAATTTAGTGTTATCTTTATAAATGCGCCTAACACAAAATCATTGACTTTACCCCATTAGCGCATATCTCCCCCTGACAACGCTTTCCCCCGCCTTCCTTCTTCTTCCTCCAACTTTTCTTCATGCCCATACCGAAACCCTAACCCTACGCCATATCACCAAATTGGGCCAAAAATTAAGCAAAAATGGAACACAAACCCCA
>NW_018238841.1:0-3370 GCF_001263595.1 Phalaenopsis equestris | reverse complement strand
GCCTCACCCTCAACTCTTGTGTTCATTCTTCGGGACAGATAAAGTATTTGAGGTAAAGCGCCCTTTCATCTAAACTATGAAAATTATGGGGTCAGTTTGACTTCATCTTTTTTAAAACTAAAATTTTATAAAAAAAATGTTTTAAAAACGTCCTTCCAAAGCGTGCAACGGGATTTCAATTCCTATGACCGACAACTTCTTACGGGCAAACCCCACACCAAAAATAGTGCCGACATACCTTGTGAGGAAGATCTTCATCAAGATGAGTCAAGATTACTGGAAACATATCCACTTCTGTGAGGAAGTAGATTCCATCATTTAATGGGTACCAATGCGTATGAGAGTATCCAACAAATTATCGCTACTTTACCATCACTTCATGGACGTGGTGAGGAGAGAAAGAAGCCCCTCCTATCAGCCGAGTCAGCTCAATTATAAAGAGGCTAGCTACCTACCAAGGAGGATTGCTCAACTAGTGAACTACTCAAATGAGTTGGACATGCAATATCCCCATGCATAAAGAAAGAAATCTTGCAGGACGTCAGATCTGCTAGACGATCTCTGAAATCAACTGAAGCTTTGCTTGCTCGTAATCCTATCTGGTTCCACTTAGGGACCAGAGTTGATGCTGCCATAGTTACCATAGATTCTACTGTCACTAGGACCGCAGGTCATCGACCAGCCAAGTCGCGACTGGGTACAAGAGTTCTACCGATCACAAATTATAGAGATATTCCTAAAGTTTCAAAGGAAAAGATGAAGAGATTACCCAGTACTGTAGTCGGTCTGCATCATGAGGAGCATACTTCTCTTCGACATACTGATGTTTCTGCAAATACACTTCATCTTAAGATATCACCGTCAAAGAAGAAGGTATGGGTACCCAAGGTTATTGTACCGATACAGTCCAATGAGCCTGTAGGGTAAGATCATAGGATGAAGCCAGGGTCCGAAGAATCTGACATTGTCACAACAATTGCCAGCGAGATGGAAGAACAAGAGGAGGAGGTCTAGCAGGGTCCTCCAGTCTTAAGCCAATTCAAGAATCAATAATTGCAGGAAAAGTTGAAAAGCTCAACGAAATTTTTGAGTTGGCTCTGGAATATGGAGTCTCCACTGATGATGATGAAGACTTTGTCTATAATGATTACCTCGAAGAAGATTTCATGGATTTCCATGTCATCAAAATAAGAACCGCTACATCTGCGCGTGAGGCTCAACCTCTCATCGAGGAGAATGCCATAGATGAGCTGTGTAGGGCTATCCTGCATAGAGATGAGCAAGTTAGCCAACTAGAGAAAAGAATAGAAGAGAGGGTCGCAGCCATGACCGTCAATGGATTTCCATGTCATCAAAATAAGAACCGCTACATCTGCGCGTGAGGCTCAACCTCTCATCGAGGAGAATGCCATAGATGAGCTGTGTAGGGCTATCCTGCATAGAGATGAGCAAGTTAGCCAACTAGAGAAAAGAATAGAAGAGATGGTCGCAGCCATGACCGTCATGGCCACAATTCTATGACAATCTCAATCCCCACAGTTAGCCTCTCCAGAGGTCAACCAACTAGAAATTATACATATTACAGATGAAAGAAGAGAAGTCATCTCAGGAAACAGAGATGAGCAACTAAATAAATATTCTCCATCGAGCGTCATGCCGGAGAATGAATTTAAGCAAATGATTGAACAAGTTCGGGAGGCATTAACCCAATCTAAGGGTGGTGCATTGATTGTGAAGAGTATACCTTACCCGAAAGAATTTGATGTCGTATCCTTTCTCAATGGTTTTGTAGCCCCAAACTTTAAGATAATTGATTGATCTGAAAATCCCAGATAACATATAGCACACTTCCGATCCAATTGTGGCAACACAAGAAATAGCGAAGCCTTACTCTTCCAACTGTTTGTCAGTAGCCTGTCAAGGATTGCTTTTGATTGGTAAGTTGTTTTACCCAATGGATCAGTTAAGAAATTTGCCATGCTGGAACAATTATTTCTGAAGAGATTAGTCGAAGCACAGCACCATGTCTCTATAGGAGAGCTCATGATGGAAAATTAAAAGTCCAACGAAACTTTGATGGATTACATTTTGAGGTGGAGAAACCTTAGCATGAAGTGTGAACCTCAACTACAGAAAAATCACACAATTTAGATCTTACTCAAAAGCATTCATGTGCCAGTAGCTTTCAAGCTCAAAGGACCCACCATCAAAACCTTTGAGAAGCTATTAAGTAAAGCCAGCAGTCTTCAAGAGGAAATCAAACATATGGATTCACACGAGAAATCCAAGGCGACCAGAGTATTTGAAAAGAACTCAAGAAAAGTAGTGACTGTCGACATAGGAAAACAACCAATGAAGATATATCCAAAAAATCCTCACCAATCTTCATCACAACATGCTCAGAAACAGAGTAGTCAGTCCAACCAGAGATCACCTCAAGAAGGATCACCTCGAACAGGGAATAAGAGAATATCTTTGGCAGAATAAAAGAAAATGGTGCATTTTGTATTCTTTCAATCATGAAGCCGTATCCAAAATGTTCAGAAGTCTGATGAAGAGGCTTGAGTTCAGACTACCAGATCCAAAGAAACTCGAAGAGGTCTACAAGAAAGATCAGCCGAATTATTGTCCATACCATAGGTTGCTTGGGCACACTATAGAAGAATGTTTCATCTCTAAGTAGTGACTCGAGAAGAGCCTTAAAGAAGGAATATAACGATCCCGAAAGAATATTTAAAAAAACCTAAAAAGGTTCCATAAATATTATTTTGGCCGAACCAATCTCTTTCTTTGATTGATCCGTGCACTGGAGAAGATGGATGGAGTACGACTTGGGATAAACGTAAGAAGGTCCTAAACCAAATACAGGATTCATCAAAAAAATCTTTTGCATATGCCAGAAAAGACAGATGGATTGAAGTTTGGAGTAAATCATCCAAGAAAATATTGAACGAAATCTAGAATGCTTCAAAATAAGCCTTCGTTCATAATCTTCAGCCTGCTAAACCGGAGATGAAGATTTCACCATCAGATTCGTCATCGTCAAAGACAAAGAAGAAGAAGAACACCACGACGAAGATTGATAGCACGGAGGGTAGGATAGGGACTACCTCTAGTAAATTAGTTGTTTCAGATTTGGGGAAGAAAGTCCTCAAACCCCTAACTTTGTATGATTATCTTTTTATCCCTCTTGGGTCTTATGAATATAATGATTGTGATTTCGACTACCTTTTAACTGTTTCTGGTGATAATGTAACTAATTTTAACAAATATCGCTTCGATCTTGATTCCCAAAACAGTCATCAAATCATAATTAAGTTTGATGAACTCACTAACAAGATCAAAGAAGACATTGACAATACCTCTTACG
>NW_018238840.1:0-1194 GCF_001263595.1 Phalaenopsis equestris | reverse complement strand
ATCATGATGTGGTGCCGCGTCAGATAATCCTCAAGCTAAGATTTAATAAAATCCATAAAATTTAAAAAATTTAAAAAATTCATAGCTTTTTAAGGAAAAATCATAAAAATATGACAAAAATGCACCTAAATTCAAGAGAATGATGAGAAAATTCTAAAAAAGAAATATGAAATTGATGAATTATATTTAATTTTTAATTAATTAATTATTCTCTAAAGTAAAATAATTATTAAAAATTATTTGTAAATCAAAAAATTATGAAATTTTCAAAGATCAGTCCTTACACCCTTGGAAACAATCCATGATTTTTTAATGGCTAGGAAAAATCCCTAGAGCCAAATTTACTAGTTTTCACCAAATTTTGTAATTATTTTCAAAAATAAGTATAAGAAATTAGAAAATTAGAAATTGGCTAGAAGATTTAGGGTGATATATTTAAACCTTAAAATGACAATTTTTTGCCTATGGAAAAGTTAGAATGTAATTTTTGCTTCTCAGGGTTAAAATTGTAATTTTGTGAATATACATATATAACCCTAAGATCTCTTAGGCTTGGGTATTTGCCTTGAATGTCCAATAAGGTAGACTTAATCCCAGCCCTAAGCTTTAATTTTCAAAATTAAACCTAGGGTGAACCTAAACCCCAAACAACATTGAGTTTACTCCCCCCTTAAACCCTTAGGTTTATATTGTATGGACCCAAATCAAAATTCCAACTTCTAAGTTCAACTCAATTAAACCCACATCATACTTTGGTCCAACCTACATAGACCTAAGTTAAAACTAGAAATCTTTGGGACTAAAATCAAACCTTAGACATTTGGGTTTAAACCACATGAACACAAACCCTAAATCAAAACTCCTTGGGTCAATTCACAAATGAGGCTTATTCCCTAAAGAAGACATAAAACATCCATTAAACCTTACTCAAACGAGCATTAATCCCTCAACCTAAACCTTAGGTTTAACCTAAATTGAACATAAGTCAACTTTAACCTTAGTAAACCTAAGCCTTACGTTCAACCCAAATTGAACCTAAGTCGTCCTAAAACATAGGCTCAACCCAAATAGAATCTAAGTCAACCAACATCTTAGGTTCAACCTAAATTGAAGTTGAGTAAAACAAAGATAAATTAAATCTCAGGTTCAACCTAAATTGAACCCAAATCAACCTAAACTTTAGGTTCTACCTAA
>NW_018238839.1:0-4017 GCF_001263595.1 Phalaenopsis equestris | reverse complement strand
GTCCACAACATATGTCAAGGTTTGTAGTATATGTCGTGAATCTACAAGAGGCTTTGTTGCAACAAGCAGGGGTGACCGGCCGTTTTAACCGTGGGTGTAGAGCTGTGATCGACGGTAGTAGATGGCTGTGAGAGCAATGATCGATGGTGTTGGGCGGTTGTAGGAGTGGGCGGCGTTTGCTAGATCTTCAAAGTAGAACACTGAACCTCAACACCTCACCTCCAAGCTCTGGTCTTCCTCTGGTTGTCCCCTTTCATGAAGAGGATGAGACTCTATTTATAAATTCTACAAGAAGCCTCATTGCAAATAAGTAAGAAATCATGTTCACTTCATGAGCCTGCCTGGAAAGGTTCACTCAATTAGAAGACATTTTATAAACATTTTGAGTACCTTATTAATGTCGTTGGACTCATCTTTTTGAGAATATTCCCATTTACATATCCCACACATCAAACTTTTAATTTACATATTAAGCACCCAAATCCTTTGCAAGCCACAAAATCAACACGAATTCATGTGCTTAAGGCGGTCTGTTTGGGGCAACTGCAGCTTATTGAATAATCTGCTAATAAGCTGATTAAGAATAATCTGCTGATAAGCTTGATGCGGTAGCTACTACAAATTTTTATTTTTTTTGAAAAGCCAGAAAGCTGTCAGAACAGGTGCGGTGTGAAAACGCTGTTTTTAGCGTTTTAAAAACTCATAAGCTGTCACAGTTTAACCAAACAGGTCAGGCACCACCGCACCAAATAAACTACCCCAAACTGACCCTAATATGTAAATTAAAAGTTGAGGAGGTTGGACATATAAATTGCTAGGAGTGCTGTGCATGCACAAATATCTTATTTTGGTAATGCATGAGCTTCTTTTCATGCACTCCTCATTGTTATTTTAATCCCAATTTATTATGTCAGCGCCATTTCCATCCAACCAGATATTTTCATGCGCTCCTACTCATTCTCATTGTAATTCCTATTTATATTTTTCTTAGATATTTCTAGAAATTATTTACGAATATTAGCCCAGCTAGAAACGTGCCTGCATTATAGGTGTAAATGGGTCAAGTCGAGCTCGAGCTATTCTTGATTTTAACTTTAGCCTGATTAATTTTATCGAATTTAAACTCGAGCTTAAATCTTCGAGTTCAAGCCGATGCACGAGCCGGCTTATTTTTTTATGAAGGAGAGTAAATAATATTAATATAACTTAAGTTTATAATAAGATGTGAATTTGAATAAATAATTAAGAGATAAATAATAAGAAATTACTTAAAATACAGTACTAAAATTGATACATCTCTAGTAAACCTCCATCATCCAACACGAATCTCGAACCTCGAGGCATGATATAGAACTCGAGGCGAATTTTTTAGCATGAAATATTCAAACATCGATTAAAACTCATCCAGAACTCGAATTAATGCAAACTTACACTCAAACTGACCACCTCGACAAGAACTACATGTTACCAAAATTTGTCCAAATCGAGTCAAATGAAACCCAAATCAAGTCATTAAACCACTCTTGGAAGTTTTCCGGACACAATTAGAAAGTTAAACGGATGTCGAATCTAGCAAATCTACAATCGAATCAAGCGTCTCGAGAAAACGAATCCAACAAGCCTAAGAATGCTCAATTCCGATGTCTTTCAGGCACTCAAATGCTCATCAAAAGTTGTTTGATCGAAGAAAGCACTATGAACTGTCACCTGTCAATTACAGTTAACTGCCACCGACCAGAAACCGCCAGTTGGTTTTGTAACTTGAAAAACTTAGTAACAATTTCCCATTTGTGAGACATAGAGTCCTCTTAATCATCAACCTATAGTGAATTTTTTCAATTGGGTCAGGTCCTGTAGTTTTTTTCCCTTCACGGGTTCTCCATGTAAGAATTTCTGGTGTCATTACAAGTTGTTTATTTTACCTGTGTGTGTGTTGAATTCTAGTGTAATACTAAGACGATAATCCATTACTCAACCGCCGCAAATTTTCTAACACGCAATAAAAATAATATTACAAATTACATTTTTAAAATATTTTTAATACTTTAAACATAAAATCTAAAAATTTGATTTATTTTGACTATATTATATATCAATATATTTTTTTAAAACGAGCCGGCACACAAGTTAATAAGTTAAGGCGGGACTAGCTTGAACTTGGCCTATTAGCTCGTAGAGCTTGCGCAAGAGCCGAGCCCGAGCCAGAGTCCGAGCCCGAGCCGGAGCCGGAGCTTGAGCCCGAGTCAGCTCATGAATATGCTTGGCTCGCTTAGGGAGTGAATCCTACAACCTCTCGCTTACACCCCTAGCCTACGTCATCTTCTTCCCGGTTCCTTAGGGAGTGAATCGTCTGCATCAACCGGCCAATCTCCGACGACACCACATCCATCGTTGTCGCCCAGCTTCGGTTTCTTGAATCCTACAACCTCTCGAAACCCATGGCGGCATCATCTCTTTCGGTCTCGCTATCATCGATCACCACGCTCTGCTTTAGGGCACGTAACATCCATGGAATCATTTCTCCTCGCTGCCAGCCCCTCTGGCGAGCTCCACGCCCTTCATCGGCTTCCGGCATTGGAGGACAGTCCTCTCACATCACGATCCACGAGAGCTAGAGAACATAGAGAAGTGCCTTGATCGTGTCAGCTACATGTCGGCAGTTGAGGCCAAGTTCTTCGGGCTGATTGATGAGAACATCGAGCACCTGCCAATGCCTGCCCTCCGGTGATCGATGTTGTTGTTGGTGAGCTTGGGACCTGCGTGTGGTGTGGGAAAGAGACAGAGTTAGGTATGGAATTTTTTCTGTCTGATGTGATTAGAACGATCATAGTATAATTTGTATGTCCTTGTCGAAATTCCTTTTTAGCTTCTGATTATTTCATTGTTTAGTTTGAAACTGCACATCATCGAATCAATATTTGCTGTTGTGACATCGTTCCATCAAATTGCTATAAAGGGTTTTTTTTCATATACTCAAATTTTGTCGACTTGGATTAGGCTATCTTAAAATTTTCCAATTTGGGTACTTTTACTGTGTTGTAACCCAGCTATGGTAATTGATAGGAAGCGTAGCAATGATTGTCACAACATTATCGTGCTGCTCCAGACATCTTTACTTGTTCTACATCGCCAGTGCTACCATTTTTCCCTCTCTTTCTCTTTCATTAACATTTAATCCCTCAATAGTTTAAACCTATCCATGTTTGCTCTTTGCCCTTCATGGAAGCACTTTGCAGCTGAATGGCTGCAAATTCAGTGGTTAAGAATAGGGGGATGCATTATTTGGGTCAAAACCAAACAATCAAACAACCAAACCAAACAGGTTTTTTATTTTTAAAATCTCAATATTTGATTTTCGGTTTTTAGTTTGATCTTAATTTTTATTTACCGGAACAGATTTAATTGTTGGAAAAATCAAAATTGAAAGGAGGATTTATGAAATTAAATTGACATTCAACATGAAGATATGTAATTGTTGATATTTATTCATAACTGAACTCCAACTAACAACTAAATTTTGGGCTTGTTCATAAGCGAACCGATTAAACCAAATTAAATTTTTGTCCGATTTGTTCGGTTCAATCAAAATTTTAACTGGTTTGGTATTTCAACTTTTGGATTTCTATTGCAGTCGGTTTGTCCAATTTGAAAACTGACCGACCCATCTTGACCAACCAAATGCTCACCCTTAGTTAAGAATACGAAGAAGCAACATGCAAAAGGAAAGAAGCAAGTTAAATGGTATTGTGTAGCAGCATTGTATTTCTTTCTCCCTTATTGTATATACATTAGTAAAAGGTGTATATTGACTACTTCGTACTGGAGTTAGAGTAATGTAGTTTCTCTACTGGTATGATTAAAGTGAATATCTACATACAATAGAAAAACTCCAATGAATAAATTTAAAATAAGATACAGAGTACATAATAAAGTTTATGATTCAAATGTTCAAATTTATTTGAGTATGGTCTGAACAAGTCTCTAAACTTCGACCATCTGATTATCCGATTAGGAGAG
>NW_018238838.1:0-640 GCF_001263595.1 Phalaenopsis equestris | reverse complement strand
TTTGAAAGATTGCAATAGGTTGAGCTCCTAAAGCAATTCGGAATCGGATGTGAATCCTCAACCTCTAGAATTTGATTTGAAAGATTGCAATAGGATGAGCTCCTAATGCAACGTGGAATCTGATGTGAATCCTCAACCTCTAGAATTTTGCATTTCGAATTCGTGGGAAACTAGTAGAATTTATGAAGATTGACGTTGGTGAGGAAAAAAAATTGTGAAACTTTGTGAGATTTTGTGTAGAATGTGAAATTCCACGGGGATGTGTAGAGAGTTAGTGTAAATAACGATGGCTGTGCTGCGCGCACAAAGAGTTAGAAATCCCGAAAAACGGAAGTATCTGCTCAAGCTTATCTTTAATTTCTCCCCAAGCAAACTCTTTGAAGTTCCTCTGAATCTCTTGCTTTCTTTACAGCACACAAAATTCCAAAAGTAGAAAAGAGAACGTGTAAAGTTAAAAAATTTTCTGAAAATTTTCATTATATATGAGATTAATTACAAAATTTCAACCCGGTCATAGACATATAGATAACCCTAAAACAATTAAAGTTTCAAAGTTTCAAAGCAAGCAGAAGCAAGTAGAGGTAAGTGGCATTAAGCAGCATCATGTCGCATAATAGGTTTTCAGGTATCGTCCATTTAT
>NW_018238837.1:0-5315 GCF_001263595.1 Phalaenopsis equestris | reverse complement strand
TTTGATTGTTGTTGTGTGAATTTCTACGTTTTCACATTATATTCTCATAACAATTGGTATCAGAGTTTCGGGTTCGTGATCGGAGTAAAGATATAGCGTCAACTACAACAAATTCGACGTGTGATGTTGGCGTTTTGTGCAACATGTGGTCTGACGTACTTTGTCGGCATATTCAGAAGGATTTGGCGGTGCTTTGGTGAGCTTCAACAGGGATTTTGGCATGAAACATGCGCTGGCAGAGGATTCGATGTGGTCTGATACGACTGTCCAGCGTGGTACGCCTGAGCAGTCTGCCCGACAGTCCAGCTCTTCGAAGAAGTCTGAGATTTTGTGGAACAGGGAAAGAAAGAACCCAATATTTGATTCTATGGAGCAGAGCCCGTGATTTGCGAAGACAATTTTGAAAAACATAATGATAACACGATGTCAGGTTCTTCAATGTCCACTATGATTGTGAAAAAGTCGATTCATCAGGTGGTTACACATCCCGTCAAAATTAATGTGTTGAAATCTGATGATAAAGAGAACTTTGGCATGTGGTGATATGAGAAGATGGATGCGATGTGTTCTCTGAATCCGGAGGAAGTACTGGTTAGCAAGGAATGTCCTGAATAGATGTTAGAGATAGATTCGTTAAAGATGAACATAAGTGTTTGTGGCTTGATCCGAAATTACTTGACTCAAGAAATCAAATATGGGGTGATGATTGAGACTTCTACAGGAAAATTATGGAGGATGTTGGAGAACAAATATCTCACGAAGAGCGTGGAGAATCATCTTCTTATGAAGCATCAACTTTACAAATTTTAGATGAGATGGAGAGTTACTATTGATGAGCACTCGAATGACTTCACAAAGCTATTGATAAATTTGGATGAAGAGTTTGAACATGAAGATAAGGCACTTCTTCAGTTGAATATGCTCCTGAATGAGTATGAAAACTTTATTATGACACTCATTCATGGGAAGGAGGTCATGAATTATAGCTAAGTGACTACGCCCGAACCCAATTGCAATGGTAAATTGTACCTCACAACATACAACACATCAAAACACACAATGTAATGCAATTATCATGCATAATAGCAAATCATGCTGACCATAACGTACTCATAGCCCTTAGATATGAGGCATAGCCGCCTCCGTCTTTTGCTAAGTATGTGGAGACATTCATCCTCTAATTATTTATAGGAGAAGTCATTCATCATTTGCAGAATATACTAGCTACAAAGCTTTTCCCATCCTACAATATTTCTACGTTCTTGTAGAATGGGCTAGCTATAAAGCTTTTCCCATTCTTCAAAATCCAACTATTCTCACCCCTCTAATGAAGGTTGGAAGCATCAAAGCCATGGGAGTTTAGGACTCTGACACGCTAGCATTAGGGCTAAGGCTTATAACGGAAAGTCATTCAGATTCATAAAGGAATTGGTCACGTTGTCCAATGAAAGCTATCATAACCTAGGGCTTTCTATAAGAAATAAACGGTTAATCAATAGGCGTATGACAATGCTGACTAGTATCAGTCAGCCGACTTGCCTGGTGCGGGCGATCAAACCCACAATGACTCCACAAAACTGACCAATCAAAAGATGTATGACAGGGTCGATCAGTATCGTCTGACCAATCAGATCGTCTAGTAATGGGCAATCGATTGAGCCAAACGATACTGGGTCGCTGGCACACCCGCCTTGTGTGGGCAACCAAACCCACAACACTTAAAAAAATCTATTCCTAAAGTTGGCTAGGAAAAGAAAAAATACAATGGTTTTAAAGAATCTCATCATCGTGAAGGTTGTGAATGTGTTTCTTCTAGTATAATGAAGCTCTCCTAACAGTAGGAGAAAAGCCCACCCAAATCTTCCTACAAAGCAATGAGGGAGCTCTCTTCACCGGAGAGATCGCCGAAAAAGTTTACCAGAGTTCTCCTTCTCTAATGTAGAATGATTCTTTTCTTGCCGGAGAAACTGCGAATTCGCCAGGAATCCTTCTTATCCCTAGCTAAGATGAATCCCTCCTAGCCGTGCTCCCCAGATAATTTATCAGAGAGAGAGCAGTCGCCAGAGAAGAAGAAGAACAGTGAAGAAAAAAAAGTTGGAAAATGTTAAGAAATTACAAAGGCCTCAAAATGATCGTTCAACTTGCCTCTATAGCGGGGAAATCGTCACGGATTAGTGGTAGTCACTATGGGACACGACCAGGATGAGGGCAACCCTAGTCCAAAGATGGAGTGCTTCTGGTAACGTCCCGACAAATTCTTTGCGCTACTTGAGGGTGAGCGGGAGCACCGCATGATCCAACAACATCAAAGAGGCATTCAGTATTTGTGACACAAAAATTGATGTCAACAACAACAAAAATTGGATGACTTGGGAGTTAATCAGGAGTCTCTGATGGTGTTCTATAATAGTTAGAGTGCAGTATTCTTGGCTACAAATCCAATTCATCATGCTCTTACCAAGCACATTGACGTAAGGCACCACTTTATTTGAAACTTGATTTATTTAAGGCTTGATTTAAGAAAGTAAGGTTCTACTAAATAAGATAGATATGAAGAAGAATCCAACAAACATGTTCACAAAGGTACTATCAGTCTAGAAGTTCACATAATACAGGAGTTTAGTGAATATTCAAGCTCAGGAATGATTGCCTGGTCGAGCATTTTGAAAACTACTCGAGGCTTGAACCCTTCAAGAGGAGGGTATGTAGGCAACTGGTTTGGTGTAGCTGATTTGGATTTGGAGCTTAGTTGGTCATCTCTCACTTATATTGATATAAGAGATGAGGTGGAGATTTTTGTATTTAATGACTTTTATTTTAATTATTTATTTTCTTTTTGGTTTATTTCCTTATATGATCTAGTTATCCTCTATAAAAAATTACTTATGACTTATGAGAAAATAAAAGACGTGTCTGGTGAGAAGAGTTGAGTTGTAACCTCAAGCATTTTTTTCTTTCTCCCAATATGGTGCTAGTGAAATCCCTCCCCCTGTGGACGCATGGGAATCGATTAAACGTCGAACCACGTAAATCTTTTATGTTTGATTGCTGTTGTGTTAATCTTTATGCTTCCACATTATTTTCGCATAACTGTATGAAAAAATATGCATTTATAATCATGTTTTGCATTTGGTCACACATTTTGAAAACTAAAGTTATTATTCATAGAATAAATTATATTGTTATTTTTGTGAGTGAAACAAGTATAATTATTTAGGATAGACAAAATCACCAGATGTCTAATTTTTGTAAGTATGATTGGGCAAATTTATTAAACTATCTAAGCTACATAAAAAAAAAAATTATTATTTATATAGAAAAATTATAAATCCCAATGAGCAATTGCTCATCCTCTACATAACCTTATTATGCCTCTATTTGTTGTTATGTAGACACACACACCTTAAGATCAATATAAAGCCTTAAGATTCCAAATTTAGTTTAGGATTTAATTTAAGAACAATCCATTAATTTATATCTGTGCACAAAAACCTACAATATATCGAAGTAGTATGTGTGTGCGCCAACATGTACATCGGTGGAGATAGGGCCAGAGAGGGCACACATTCAACTTCCATTTTTGTGTTTAAATATCTAACACCTAAAATGCAAATCTTAAATGCAATTTTTACATGCATGCCTTCTTGTATATGCATGAAAAAGGTGCATCTCACTTCAAAAGTTAAAATGAGGGTTAATTTTATGTGATATGAAATTTTTGAATAGTATAAATGTAAAAAAGCAAAAGCTTAGATGCTAGATATCTAAATGCATAGAAATTGGGAGATATGTATGCAAATACCCCTTTTTAAAACTTGTAATGCCAAGGAGCATTTGGCACACCATCATGGGCTTTTTGGTGTGGATCCACACTTTTAAAACCCATCCGATCATCGCATTAATTTAGGCGAGCATACCAAACTTAAACACTAAATCAATGAATGTTGTCCAAAGCTTTTTTCCTAACAAAGCTAATCCTCGCATGCTATATTGATCATTTTCACACCCAATTAGAATGATGCATGCAGAAATAACTTTATTTTTTAGGACAAGTAAGATTATGAAATGTCGGGGTATGGGCAAAATTATTAAATTGCTTAAACTGCGTAATAAAAATTATTAAATGTTATTATTTATATTGAAAAATTATAAATTTCATTTTGGGGCGGGGTGGGGTTTACCGGGACACCTTGAGGGGATTACACCTCGCCCAGATGACAATCAAAATTTATGCTAAGAGAAATGCATGGCTATCTTCAGGGTTTACGGAACGAGTAAAAACTGATGACATAAGTAATTAAATTAAAGTTTTATACAGTTGTAACGTCACAGAGAACTCATTATATAAATCAACGGATCTGTCATTACAAAAAAACAACATAACTTATAAAAAAAAGGTTCTTAGCTGTGTTTATGATAATTGTCCACCCGAGCAAAATGTGATTCTGCCCTTGATAGATCATATGATATAGTTAATATAGTCAATGGTACAATAACGAATATATACTGATTCAAAAACAAAAACGAAAAAAGGGAATGAGAGGATTTAGTAGGCTTTAAGATAAGGTTAGCTTTTATAAGTGGATGGTTATGTCATATTAAAACTCCTATTATGGGGGCGATGAGACTCACTCATTTAAAATTTACACCAATATATTTCAATGACATTTGATCTTTTAGTTAAGCTAAAGATGCGTACATCTATAACTTATGATTCAATTTTTAAGATTTTTCATATTATAATAGATGTATTGTATGGGGAGGCACTACTCATTCCTAAATTTTTATCAAACTATTTGGTATGATAAAATATACTTAAAAATTTAACTTCAAATTTTAAATATTTAGTAATATGTAGCATAAGTCCCTCAGGTCGGGGGTTCGAATCCCGTGGTGCAGGCACTTTGGATTTGGATTAAGCACGCCTAGTTTTCAACCCATTTGAGAAATTGATAGTTGGTGCCCACGGACTAATTGTTGGTTTCCTTTTTTTTAATATATATATATCCTTTGCGTGAAAGATTATTTGAAAGTTAAAATGGTGGAAATTTTTATGTGATATGAAATATTTTGGTGGTTTAAATTAATATAAAACTTATAAAGTTTAGGCGTTGGATATGTAAGTGTATATAAACATTGACTGTTATTTAATTGGGCTCCCAATAGGGCCATTAGTTGGAAAAAGCCCAATGTATTAGAGTGCGTAGATGCCGAATTTCAAGTCTATTGATATTATATATATCTTTTCTCAAAAGTTTGAAATTATTTTAATCACTTAAGAGCTTAAAATGTCATCATTTTTATTATATAATAAA
>NW_018238836.1:93747-98106 GCF_001263595.1 Phalaenopsis equestris | reverse complement strand
GTACTGTAGGATTTACTCTAGGATTATAAATAAATTTATTTATAATCCTAGGTCTTTGAGATAGTTGAATCCCTCTACTCTGTAACCTCTTTTTATTGAAAAGGAAATCACCGCTTTGCTCTGATGATATAGACATCTTTATCGAACCTCCTTAAATCTCTGCGTGTTCTTCTGAATTTGTGTCGATTGCTGTTTTTCTTCGTCCTAATTTTCTCAACAAGTGGTATCAGAACGAGGTTATAGGGTAGGGAAGAAAAATTTTGGCGGCGCAGGAACGAATAAGATTTTGGCCGAGGAGTTCGGCGGATAGGGCATCCGATTCGTCGCAGTTCGAAGTTAGCAGGAAGAAGATCCTCAAAAGTCACGGTGGCTTAATTAAGGAGGATCTTTACTGGAGGCTCAATTAAGGCTTAATTAAGTTATTTTCCTTCAATGGATTTTCTTTGTTGGATCTGCGGAGGTGAGATTTCTTTTGCTGGAGGCTGAAGTAAGGAAATGATTTGAAATTCAGTTAGTTAAATGAAATATTTAATGAAGAGAATATTTTAATTCTTTTTTGAAAAGATTTTGTTGCTTATCTGGGAAACTTAATTAAGGGAAAATATTTTTTCTTGGAAATTTAATTAAGAGAAACTTAATTAAGAAATCTTAATTAAGGGATTATTTAAAAGGATTTGTGGCAGAATCAAAGTACAATTTCTAGTTCAACAAGGAATATTGCGGAGAAGAAAATTTGGAAATATTTTATGAATTACTTTGGCTGGAGAAAGAAAATCTTGGCTAGAACGCAAAAAAAAAAATTTAAGACGGGCTCGCGGGAACGAACAGGTGCGAAGCAGTTCGGATAATGGGCTGCGGTAGTTCGACGAATTATGCTTCGGGGAGTTCGCGGTAGAGGCGGCGTCGCGACAGTTCATGAACCTTCGCGGCATTAGGCGAGGTGGAGTTAGCGAACTGGAGTTCGTGTGCAGTTAAAGCGAACAAGAGCGTTTGCGAACAGATGAGTTTGGTGGTGTTCGACCAGCGGAGTTTGCAAGTTCATCGCAGGAGGAGTTGTGACAGGTGGAGTCGACATGTGGAGTTCGGTAGGGTGCTGGCGAGCGAGCAGACGCTATTATTCGAGAACAGTGGTTTCATGGAGGTATTCCGCTAAGGGTTTTGCTCACGGGACAACAGTTTAGCCGAGGTGCTGACGCGAACATGAAAAATGTTTCAACCCACATTTGTGCATAAGAAACTCCATGATATATTTCTCTTAAGGGGCTGGATATTCGCAAGGTGGAGATTTTCTTCTAAGGAGCAAGATATTTGCAATGTGTATATATTTCTCCTAAGGGGCGGAATATTCGCAAGGTGGAGATTTTCTTCTAAAGGGCGGAATATTCGCAAGGTGGAGATTTTCTTCTAAAGGGTAGGACATTCGCAAGGTGGAGATTTTTCTCCTAAGGGATTGGATCTTCGCAAGGTGGAGATTTTCTCCTAAAGGGCAGAATATTCTCCAAGGTGGAGAATTGTTAGGTTTGACTCATATATTCAGAATTTGGAGTCTCTTGGAATGAAGAGATGTCTCCTGGAAATGAAGGTGTGTGTCTCTTGAAATTTAGTGGGTTGAGATCAGAGTGGACACAGCAGAAGCATGGTGGCCCAACCCACATTGGTCGACAGCTTCCTACGGGCAAACCCTACACCAAAAATAGTGCCGACAACTCCAAAGTCTATTTAGTCTTTTTGAACCTAATTTTCATCTAAAAATAATTCACAAGTAAGCAATTTCACAAACAACATCAAACTAACTTTTATATATGAAAATACACTTTTTACAAATACATTTTTCTAATCATGCTTCCACATCCTTAAAGCAAACTAAATTATAATTCAGTGTCGAAATCAAGCCACAACACAGGCTCGCTGACACAAAACTATGCACAATTAAAGTCAATAGAGTTCTAAAGCAAAGTAAAGTAAATCAAACACACAATTACATTAAAAATATAAGTATTTTAAAGTAGTGAAAAGTCCAACATCTTCAATTATTCTACCTCGTCTTTAGTGTTCATAGACTGGTAATGTATGTACAAATTGTAGAAGGGTTGGTACGGGAATTGATCAGTCAAAATTTCATCGATCCATCCATTTTTCTTGAACATCTGCACCAATCCTGCTTCAATTATCCCAGTAAGATCAAAGTTCTCTTTCATTCTCCAATTTAGGTGATCAAAAAGGTAGTTAAGATTTCTTATTGCATTTATAATACTCTGAAGTTCTCTTTTATTTTATTCATTCTCTTCTCCAAAGATATTGAACTTCCAACTGCTGGTGGAATCAAGGGTGTTGAAGCATGTGATGAATGATCCAAAATACAATCTAATGCTTCATTTCCATTTCCTATGCAATTTCCATCAATAGGAATCATGGGCTCCCAAGGTAATAAAACTTTCTCCTAACTTTCATATGAAACATGAGATTGACCGCAAAGTGGGAAAATTGTGGAAGGATGCCCCAGTCCATATATTGGCCCATTCATAATAATACCCATAACATATTTAAAAATAATTGACCCCACATCAATGGGTTTTTCCATTTGAATGAAATAGTTTAAAATGACACTTTCTCTTGTAAATTTACTAATCTTCATGGTAGGGAGTAGTTTTGCAGATATGAAGAAATGCCATTCTTTTGAAATTTGATTAAGCAGCAAAGCAGACAAACTAATGTATCCCTCATCTCTGATTTCCCAATTATCATGTTCATCCATCAGAAAATTATATACTTCTTGCATCATATCTCTCGTTGGGATAAATTTTGTATAATGACATATTGGAACATTTTTTATCATATACAAATCATTAATTCGAGCCAGAGTGAATGGTACAACCTTACCTCGAACGAAGAAGACTCCTTGGGTAATTCCATGTAAGTTAGCATAAAACTCACTTACGACAGGTACTACAACTGCAGTGGTAGTGTAGCACAGAACTTCCCAACGCCTCTACAAAATTATTTTCACAATCTGTGAACTTGGATTACTCACTTCATGGTTGACAAAGCCTCTCTACTTAATAAGTCTCTTCTTCGTGACGACTTTGTCGTATAATCTCTGATAAACTTTCTTCTATTGAAAACTTCATACATTGAAGTATTTATGAAATTGGAAGTCATGAAATTCAAAATTAGGAAGTTTCTGGACGTCCAAGACAGTTTTTAGGACTTTAAAAACACCTCTCGGTGGTTATTGAAGAGCAAAATCCCGCAAAAGTCCGTCGAAACCGCTCTGCATGTGGAAAACTGCTCGGGACGCCGTCGGCGCTGTCGGCACCATGGTCCAATAGGCGACCAGGGCGCCGTCGGTGCCGTTGGTGTCAGGCCAAATTTTCGTCTTTTAATTTTTTTTGTTCAATTTGATTCCAAATTTTCCTCCAATACCAATATTTGTCTTAATTTATGATATATAAAATTGTATGGGACTTAAAAATATTATTATTTCCGAAGATATAAATACACTTATTAAACAAAACAGTAATATATAGATATATAGATTTATATATGGGTTGCCTCCCACAAAGTGTTTAGTTTAACGTCGTCAGCCCGACGTACCATTTGTTTAGTTGGGTTGACTTAACATTAAAACTTCCTTAAATTGTTGTATGTGTCATTCATAATAATGTTTCAATCGATGGCCATTAACTTTAAATATCTTTCTAGTTTTAAGATCATTAATAACAATTGTTCCATAATGATAGACTTTAATTACTTTAAATGGTCCTAACTATCTGGAATTTAGTTTTTTTGAAAATAATATTAATCTTGTATTATATAATAAAACTTCTTATCCAGCTTTAAACTTTTTCTTAATAATATTTTGATCATTCCATATTTTCATTTACTGTTTATAGCTTTTGCATTATCATATGCTTCATTTCTAATCTCCTCAAGTTCATTGAGTTACAATAATCTTTTCTCACTAGGATATTTTAGATTAAAATTAAATTATTTAATAGCCCAAAATGTTTTATGTTCCAATTCTACTGGTAAGTGACAAGTTTTTCCAAAAATAAGTCTATAAGCGGACATTCCTATATGAGTTTTATAAGCAGTTATGTATGCCTATAATGTAGTATCTAATCTAGCAGACCAATCCAATTTATAGAAATTTACAAATTTTTATAAAATTTGTTTTATTTCAAGATTTGATGTTTCTGCTAGAGTGCTAGTCTAAGAATGATAAGTAACAGAGAATCTATGTATAATATCATATTTTTTAATTAATTTTTTGATTCTCTTATTCCTAAAATGGGATCCTCCATCAGTAATAATTACTCTCAGCATTTCATATCTTGTAAAAATATTTTTATTTAAAAA
>NW_018238836.1:92807-93649 GCF_001263595.1 Phalaenopsis equestris | reverse complement strand
TTTCCAAATGAAGGCATAAATGATCCCATAAAATCTAATCCCCACACATCAAAAATTTCAACTTCCAATGTGTAATTTAGAGGCATTTCATTTCTTCTAAAAATATTTCCTACTCGCTGACATCGATCGCATGATTTAATATATTCATTAACATCTTTAAAAAGAGTAGGCCAATAAAATCCAGCTTGCAAAATTTTATAAGCAGTTCTATTTGTTCTAAAATGTCCTCCAAATTCAGAATCATGAAATCTTTCAATTGTTTGTTGAGTTTCTTCGTAAGGCACACACCTTCTAATAATTAGATCTTTACATTGTTTATATAAATATGGGTCATCCCATAAAAATAAAATTTTGAATCATATATAAATTTCCTTAATTGTTGATTCTTAACATCCGATGGTAGAATATCACTTATAATATAATTTATAATATCGGCATATCACGGTGTATCTATTTCATCAATGCTATATAATTGTTCATTAGGGAAATTTTCTAAAATTTCATTTGCAAAATTAGTTAACTTTTTTTTCTAATATAGACAAATGATAAGTTATTTGATTATCATTTCCCTTTCTATCAACTACAATAAAATCAAACTTTTGCAATAGAAGTATTCAATAGAAGTATTTTTTGCAATAGAAGTATTCATCTAATTAATCTTAGTTTAGCGTCCTTCTTTTGCATCAAGTATTTAATAGCAGAAAGATCTGTACGCACTATACCCTTAGTTCCAATTAAGTAAGGTCAAAATTTATCAAAGGCGTTGACAACAGCTAATAACTCTCTTTTAGTAGTAGTGTAGTTAATTTGAGCATCATTCAAAGTTTTACTAGCATAATATA
>NW_018238836.1:92429-92731 GCF_001263595.1 Phalaenopsis equestris | reverse complement strand
ATGATTTTTCCCAATCAGGTGGGACTATTATAGGTGAAGTGATTAATTTCTCTTTCAATAGTTCAAATGCTTTTATGCAATCCTCATTAAAATAAAATTTCATATCTTTTTTCTAAAAGTTGGCATAATGACTTAGTTATTTTTGAAAAAAAAAATTATGTAGCTTTTGTAGAAGCCAGCATGTCCTAACAAACTTCTTACTTCTCGAACGATAGTAGTAGGTGGTAATTTCTTAATAACTTGAATTTTTGTAGGATCTACTTCCATGCCATTTTCAGAAATTTTATGCCCAAGTACAATTC
>NW_018238836.1:89533-91987 GCF_001263595.1 Phalaenopsis equestris | reverse complement strand
TTCGCCAACCAGTAACTTGTCTTATTGGAATTAATTCATTTTTCTCATTTACTTCAACAGTCACTCCTCCTTTCTATAAAAAACAGTGAATTGGGAGAGCAATTGGAATTTGATGATAACTGGTATATCTACCTAAAAAGCAGTAATATTTGTTTCAAGCCAATCTCCCAACATTTGGTCTAGAAAGAGTAAACAAAAATGATCTTCTGTGGTGGACAAGTTTAATTTTCTATAGTCTATACAAATTCACCAACCAGTAACTTGTCTTAATGGAAATAATTTGTTTTTCTCATTTTCTTCAATGGTCACTCCTCCTTTCTTTGGAACATAGTGAATTGGACTTACCCAAGCACTGTCTGAAATTGGATTTATAATTACATCATGTAACCATTTTAAGATTTTTTTTCAACAACTTCTTTCATTAATGGGTTTAATCTCCACTGAGGATCGGCTTTAGGTTTGTATTATTCATCTAATAGAATTCTGTGCATACAAATTGACGGACTAATTACTTTAATATCCGCTAAATTCCATCCAAAAGCATTTTTATATCTTTTTAACATTTCTATTGATTGTTGTTCTTAAATTTTAGTTAAATCAGAAGATACAATAACAGGCAATGTAGATGAATCTCCTAAAAACACATATTTTAAATAAGCAGGTAATACTTTCAGTTCAAGTTCAGGTGGTTTAATACTTGAAGGATTAAGATTTTTATTATCATTTTCCAACAAATCTAAAGTTCCAATTTTTTCCTGAATATAATCTAAATTTTCTTCTTTTATTTCATCCTCATTATCAATAAATTCTTCTTGCTTTAATTTTTCTTCAAACTCTTTTTTAAATTGATCATTACTTAGATAATCAGTGACTTCCATCCTAAAACATTCATTATCTTTTTCTATTGCACGATATTTCATAGCTTTTCCGATTATTGACTCTCATTGTTAATTCTCCTTTTTGCACATCTATCACAGCTCTCCTTATTGCAGGAAATGGTCTCCCCAAAATAATAAGAATCTCTTTATCTTCCTTCATATCTAATACAATAAAATCTATGAGAAAAAAAAATTTATCCACTTTTACTAATACATCTTCTTAACTCCTTTAGGATAAGTGATTGATCGATCAGTTAACTGAAGAGTTATAGTAATAGGGGAAATCTCTCCTAAATCTAAACGTTTAAAAAACGACATATAGATAAGAGGCATAAGATTGACACTCGCTCCTAAATCACATAATGTTTTTCCATAAAACTTTTCACCTATTGCACAAGGTATAGTAAAACTACCAGGATCTTTTAACTTTTCAAGAACCTTTTTCTGGATAATAGCGCTACACTCTTCACTAAGTGTAACAGTCTCATGATCTGTAAACTTACTTTTCTTGTTTACTATATCGTTCATAAATTTCACATAACTTGGCATTTGTTCCAAAACCTCAATGAAAGGAATATTTATCGTTAACTTTTTAAGGATTTCCAAATAATTTTGTAAATTGTTTGTATTTGCTCTTCTGCTTTAGTCGTTGAGGAAATGGAGGTAATGGTTTTTCTTAGGGAACTTGTGTTTTTTCATTTTCATTATGGTCATTTTCCGTCTCTTCCTTCTCCTCATCAACTTCAGTTCCTCTTTTGATTATTGTTCCAACTTCTTTTCCACTTCGTAATTGAATTGCTTTAATTTTCTCCTTATTTTGATCTTTGGGATTAACTTCCACAGTACTCGGAAGATTTCCTGAAGGTCTGTTACTAAGTGCAGTAGCAATATGTCCTAATTAATTTTCAATATTTCTAATAGCAGCCCCTTGATTTTGTATTTGATTTCCCATATTCAACATTACCTCTTCCATCGTTAACTTCTTTTCCTTAACTTGTAGGCTAGGGTTAGAGTCAAACCCAGGAGGATAATAAGGTCGACAATTAGGATTTTCTTGGTAGTTTAAATTTCCTGAGGGGTTCATTGAATTGTTATAATTATTCCAACCGAAATTAGGGTGATTTTTCCATCCAGGGTTGTAATAGTTAAAATAGAGATTATTATTTCGATTACTAATAGCATTCAAAGTTTCATAAGATGATTGAGTATCAATTATCTGTTCTAGTGAATTTTCCTCTAATACTAGTGATATTTAAAAATAGTTTACTCCAATTTGATCAATCTTTTTCGATATAGCAGCAATTTGAGATGTTAAAATAGACATTGCATAAAAATCATGAATACAAGCCACTCTCTTAGGATTTACCCGTTCGGAGAGCCATTGAAAATTGTTAGTAGTCATTTCTTCTATTAAAGAGTATGCTTCATCAAAATATTTTGACATTAAAGATCTACCTATAGCAGCATCTATAATAGATCTAAGTGATCCTACTAATCCATTGTAAAAAGTTTAAATTATTAACCAATCTGGTAAATCATGGTGTGGACATTTTCTAAGGAGATCCTTAAATCTTTC
>NW_018238836.1:82924-89506 GCF_001263595.1 Phalaenopsis equestris | reverse complement strand
GATAAAAAGATGTAATATTGTTTCTAAGCTTAGCGATTGCGAGGGTGGAAAATCTTTAGCCAAGAATTTTTGTGATAATTCTCCCTAAGTTCTAATAGATCTGGGTGCTAATGAATTTAACTAAGTCTTGGCTTTATCCCTTAATGAAAAATGAAAAATTCTAAGCCTAACAAGATCATTATACACTTCATCATATTTAAATGTAGCACAAATTTCAAGAAAACTAACAAGATGTAAGTTAGGATCTTCAGTAGGAGTTCCTCCAAACTGATTATTTTGCATCATTTGGATACTAATAGGTTTAAGCTCAAATGAATTAGCAGCAACATCAGGATTCCGAATAGTTAAGTCAAGCTCATCTGCTGTTGGCTCATCTGCTGTTGCTCATCTGCTGTTGGATTAGCATAATCTTTTAAAGCTCTTTGTCGATTTTCATTTATTTGATTATCTAAGTTATTCCCCATTACGTTCAAATTTTTAATTTCTTTTTGTTATTTTTGAATTTTTGTAATAGTACGTTCTAATTCTGAATTGTACGGTATTAAACATTCATATCTAATATTTTGCATAAACAAATATAATAAGCAAAGAAAAATTTCTTAAAAATAATTTTAAATGTATATATATATATATGGATTTTGGATTTTTTTTTTGATATTTTGTATTTGTTTATCTCTAAATTTTCTAATTTATCAAATCTATTTAATTTATTGTTACCTTCCTCGGCAACGGTGCCAAAAACTTGATCCCGATTGAATATAGTTGTGTAAAATTTATAAAGTTGACTCCGCTTTATAACGGTGCCAAAAAATTGATGTGGTATTTTAATAATAATAATGTTAAGCACTTAAGATTGGGATTCTACGCAAGTATATATATCGTTATCAAGTAATACAAGACTTTATGTTTAAGTCTCAAGTATAGATCCTATGGTGAATGTTTAAATTTGAAATGATAAATTAATTAGGAAATTCACATAAATGGAACGAAATTACTGTCACTAATTTCGAATGTGTAAGATAATAACAAAATTAAATTATTAACTACTAAGAAAACTTAGATCAGAGTTTAAAAATAGTAACTACTAAACTATATTTATGTGTGAAGTTTTCTAATATGAAAAATATCTTTCTCATTTGAAATGATAAATTAATTAGGAAATTCACATAAATGGAACGAAATTACTGTCACTAATTTCGAATGTGTAAGATAATAACAAAATTAAATTATTAACTACTAAGAAAACTTAGATCAGAGTTTAAAAATAGTAACTACTAAACTATATTTATGTGTGAAGTTTTCTAATATGAAAAATATCTTTCTCATTACAATGAGTTTTTGGTGAAATACACTTCCCTTCCCCTGAAGGCTAACTCTCGCTTTAGTTTTTAAACACTAAGATCGAATTGGGGATTTTTAGTCTGTCACCCTAAAATTATCTCAAATTTTACACCCAATAAAGTATATTTCCCTATTTATTGGCATTTAATTTCATGAACAAAATACTCATTCATGGACTTAAATGTGTTTCTCACTCTGTTGTAGAACTCATACTCTATTTCCCGGATCATATGTTTCACAACATATTTTAACAATTCAATTGAACAGATCGAAAAGTAAATGAAGAGCAGAGTTGAAAAACCATAACAATTTATTTTAGATTTTAACATTGGCACATCCACATTATCTCTATCTCAGAGTAGGACTCAGAGTAGGAAGAAAGATAAAAGAATCTACTCAGACTTCATGAGAAAGATACAATAAAACACAAATTTCATATATTAAATAAAGTCCATACAACAATAATAAATAAATAGCACTTATCTAAAACTCTTTCTCAAAGCAAATCCCTTGTAGCCTCTCTTAGGAAATGTAGTTAGAAGAAATCTCTCACTTCTCTTCCTTTCCAACACTTCTTAGAGAAGAATTCACACTTTAACTCACCACAAAAACTCAAAACTATAAAGAAAATAACTAACTAATGGTGTGGAATGACGTGGAATGTAGGCGTGTGAAAAGAAAAACTGAGAGAGTGAAAGAATGTGAAATGGTGTGAAGGGGGGTTTGTGATCAAATTTCAGCCCTAAATAGAGCCTAGGGTCGGTTCCCCAATAGGTGCATCCAAAAACTCTTCAAAAAGCATCAAAATTCATCTAATCTTCTAGAAACAGGACCTACACCGACACTGGCATCGTCAGCGCCAGAGGCCATTTAATTTAATCTACCTTCTCTGTCAAACGGAACCGTCGGTGCTGAACATTTTTTTAAATTCTCCATTTTGACTCCAAATTTCATCCTCTTTGCTTCCTTTTTGCTCCAAGTCCTAAAAATCAACAACCTACAATATAAAACAAAAAATAACTTTCATTAAAGTGTAATATCACTAAAAATGAGTATCAAATATATGTCTAAAAATGCATATATTTTTGGTGTATCCATTAAATAAATTTGTAATGGTATTTTGATCGGTTCTTAATTTACTTTTCAAACTGGTCAGTTATGATGTTAAAATCCATTGGGAAACATAATAAAACAGGAGGGCTATGATTTCAACCAACTAGTGTGTGCCACACTAAATTTTGGATGGAGGGGAGCCAAGTCCAAGGGGGAGTGAGAAGAAAGCTAGTTGGCCTCCCTTCTTTCATAGAAAGAAATAAAGCCTGAGGGAGATGGTTAAAGAGCTCCCTAAATCGACGGTCATTTTGATGACCCCATAGCATCATATTCAATGACACTGGGTGTCTGCTCCTCCTCTTGGCACCGATCCCTCAAAGTCTTTAAGTTCATTAAAGACTTTTTTGTTCAATCAGAATTAATTCTCTATTAATAGTATTTTGAATGACAACCATTATTTTAGAAACATAGAGAATTGGTTCCAAATAGATCATATTCTTGACCTCCAGGTCGTCCTCTTCTTCAACCTCTTCTCTCATGATTTTGGAAGCAACACCCCTCCTTTTTCTTGACTCATTCTATGAAAGTTGTACAACCTTCTCGATTTACCAATTCTCCTCTACCTTATCCCAAGCGACCCACAACTTAGGGGTCATTATGTCAAACTATACAGGGTTTAACATCTTGTTCACTATCATGGGGTCAGCATATTGAAGACCAACATATGTTTGCCCACAACAGTCAAGGCATGTCCCAAGACCCGTTGTGAGACTCCCTTATTTTTTTTTTATAATGAACTGCATTTGGCAGTCTGGTAATCCTCTAGTCCTTACCCAGAGAAACTAAAACTTCTAATTTTTTATTTAGTTCTCCAAATCAATCAAATAGAATTTTTCAGTCGACCCAAATATGATGTATTTATTAGGCTCCACTCTAAAAGAGAGCATGTATGAGAACAACTCCTAGGACTAGGGGATCTTCATCCAAAGAAGTACCTAGTGAAGGTCATCAAGGCTATGATTGGATTTTACTTTATCTGCATGGGGATGACTCCATAATGATTAAGGATTGATCGAATCTCTAGACATAAAAATAGTCAAAATCTTCACCAAATAAAAGATTGAATCATCACAAATGTGATAAGTCACCCTTGCGTCTGACTCCACCAACTCAAGCAATATACTTGTTTAGTATACACAAGTGTCTTCTAGAAGCTTTGCATCAAACAAAGTAAGGGTAGACCTTTAGCTCGCTACCACCAAACCAAATAGTTGTGGAGAATACTTGGAAGCCATGGGAAACGCTCAAAGTAAACTGACCCATTTGAGCGACAAGAAACGACTGAAGTGAAGGAAAAAGGAGACTATAAAAGCGCAAAATCTTTTTTTCCTTTGATCCAAGTATATAAAGCATCTAGAGAATTCAAAATGCCTCAAATCTGCACCTCGATCTCAGGAAAGTCTCATCAAATCAATGCAAAATTTGAGAAAAGCAATTGACATAAAATTTTAGAAATTCACAACATTAAATTTTTATTTATGATAAGAAATATTTTACACTAAGGTCATCGGCCGCCTCGGCCAATACAAGACCCTAAATCCCAAGAATTTGAAACAAGACATGACCATCAAATTTAAATTTCTCAATGCTCTCTAACAATTCTTGGTCTTAGAAGATTGAACTAGCTCTATTAGCTCCATTTGGAGAATTGTCATGTTCACCTAGAGAGAGCTACCAACTCGACCATATATTCCTGACAATGAGTTGTGTGTCCTTCCTTCAGGTTTGTTTTGACAATATCCCTCTATAGTCTAGCTTCCCGGTTGAAGAAATCTAACGTTTTGTGAAGCCAAAGAGCCAACAATGTTGGATATCCTTACCATTTGTTAGTCTCCCTCTCAAAGTGCTCAAGACTAGGCAGACGACAAGGGACCTCCATCGTGTGTCGAAGCAAAAGATCCCTCATCTCCTATGGAATCAAGAGATGGTCGCCTCCCATTATGGGCTAGTTAATAATATACACAGTATCTTCTACAAGAATAGTCAGATGTCAAAAAAGTAAGAACAAATCTACTAATCAAATAAACTTGATTTTCTTGTACTAATGTGTCGGCACTAAAAAAGTTGGGATATGGTTGTCAACAATAATGTGGGATTTCATAGGAGAAATATTGAGAAATCATTAATCTAGTGTAAAGGATGTCGACACTAAAAAGTTGGGAGTTGTTAAGTTGTCAACTGCTAGGATGGATATCCTAACACCCGTTTTAATTTAATTTAATACATATATTATTTAGAAAAAATATTATTTTAAATTTTTGAAAATACAAGACTGAACCGATCTTGTATCCTTCTAAAAAAACTCTCGATAAAAATAAGGGGATATTATCTTCAAAGAGGTCAAAGGAACGAGAATTAAATAGGTTTTATATTAAGCTGGGTTCAGGAATGATTTTCAATGGGATTGGACAAAGAGGTGTGAAAGGGGAATAGATCAAGTTTAGAACATTTTATTTTGGAATCCAAAGGAAAAAAGACTAGGGGATGTCATAGATCCTGAGGAGAACCTCGATGACTTCCTAAGTTATCCTATTGTTTGGCTCTAGTTTTGGAGATTAGAATTATTGAATGTTTCATCCTGTCAATTTTATTAATTAGGGCTTACATTCATGTAAAACAATCACACAAATAGCCTGGAATATGTGAGGATTTAGGTCGTGATAGACGACAACCTCAGAATCCTAAAACTAGTTAGGGCTTATATTGTAGAGCAGGGCTATATAAAGGCCTAAATATAAGGTGAGGACTTATGTTGCACTAGGAAAATAACCTAGAAATCCTATGGCTTGTTGTTTAATTCTAAGGAAAAATATGTTGTTGTAGATCCTCTTGCTGAGGAAGATGGTTGTGTTACCACAATGCTAGCTCCAATCTCCTCATCGTAGAAAGTTTAGGTTTTCTAATGTGTCAAGTTATAATGTCAAATCAGATGTCCCTATGGTTATGGTCATTTAAATATTATGGGGCATATTAAAGTTGATTAGAGCGACACCGGTTAGGATTTTACGGTTTCCTCGTTCTAGTACCACTATTTTCTATCAAATTCACTTAGTCCAAATGAATTTACTAAACTAAACTTAATGAGTTTCATACCTTCATTTACACCATGGGAAATCTCGTTAGCAGCCGTAAATTACCTCCTCTGAGGGATTCCCGATCATCGGATAGAGACATCTTAATTTAGTTGCAATTATTATTTTGTAATATTTTTATTAAATTTTGAGTTGTCTTATATTTTGAATATTGTGAGGTTGAATTTTATTTTGATTGATTTTAGTTTTGATTTTAGTTTCAGTTTTGTGGTCATCCTAAAGGTTTTAGTTTTCATGCAGGGTGACATCATTATTTAGCACATAAGTTTATGAACGTAAAAGTACAATGTAGAAAGTACAAGAATAGAAAGTAATGTGAACTTTAAAAGTGTACCTTAAGTACAAACTTAAAGTGTGTCTACCAAATCCTATGACATATCTTGGTGCATCTAAATTTTAAGGATGATCCCATTAATCAAATTATAATAATCTCACATGTGCTTCAAGATTTCCAAAGGATCATAAAGAAGTTTTGGGTAATACCTTAGACATTTCATAGTCCTTGGAATTATCTTGAGTTCATTTTGGTTTTATCATATTTGCTATATAGTTCATCCAATTAATACCCTTATTCTTAATGAACTTGATGTTTTAATTATCCCTTAAGTGGAGTAATTATCATTTGATATCTTACTTATGGATTATATAGGTAAAGACCCTTGGGGGCAACTTGACTTAATTAAGGAATTTGATTATTTAAAGCATGGGCTTGTGGTGTTTCAAAGATTTCAATTTAATTATGGTTTCTAAACCTTATTAGATAAAATTTTAATTAAACCTAATTCACTACTAAGCCCTTAAGATTTAATGGGTAGATTTATTATTTTAGAAAAAAAAGGTTTTGAATATTTGTGCTCTCAATCATGAACTATAAATTATATTAAAATAATCAATTAGGGTTCAAAATCAGTGAATTATGATCTTCCAAATCAAACCCCTCACCTTAGTATCCCCTTATTTAAATATTCTTCCAAATTTCATTAATTTGAAAAATTATAAATTTATCATTTATGAAATTCAAAGTGAGGTTGGTTTC
>NW_018238836.1:75768-82854 GCF_001263595.1 Phalaenopsis equestris | reverse complement strand
ATTTACCCTCTGGATTAGGCCTAAATATTAATTAAGCTCTAAATTCCAAAATTACACTTTTGCCCCTGATGCCTTAACACCCCATAATTCATTAAATTAGACTCAAATGACTTGAAAATTTTATGTTACCTCACTCATGGGTTAATTAAAACATCAGAGGAGAAAATGTGACTTTTCTGAATTTATTTAGTTTTTATAATTATTTTAAATGCAAAATAGATGTTTTCAATGAAAATTTAGTAAATCAATCAAAATAAGACTTCTGTCCTTAAGAAAATTATTAGAAATTCAACTAGGTTAGGGGACCACTTGGACCATTTTCATGATTTTTAGAGATTTAATTTAATTATTAAAATTATTTTTTAGTTTTGAGTATTAATTAAATATAAAATAATATTTAAATGGAAAATGAGTTTTATGTTTTATTAAATTTCTCTGAGTCCATGGAACCCAAAAAAGCAAATTTATTTTTTTTATTTATATTTTAATTATTGGATATATTTTTTGTGAAAAATTAAAGAAAATTCATTTTTAAGCTTTTAAAATTAATATGTTGACTTTAAAAATTAGGAAAATCTTGACTTAAAAAATTAAAAAATTTATTTTGGTTAGTTCCAAGTGATCTGAAAGCTAAATGTGATATTTTAGTGTGTTTTTACAGTCTTGCAATTTTTAGGATTTTCTTAATTATTTTTAATTATTTAAATGCCCAAAAATGAAGTATTTATTTTAATTCCAATTTTATTTTTCTTAAGTTTCTCTGGTCATAAGGAGCTCGCAAAATCAAATTGGTGATTTTTTGAATTGAATCAATTTAGTGATTTTTTTAGTTGCATTTTAATTATTAATATTAACAATGTCATTTTATCTTAAAAATTTATTTTAGTAATCAAATTAACTCCAATTGACTTAAATTTTTAATGGGAAGCTCCTCTAACATTAAATTACAGTGTGGAATAGCCTTTATGCCATTTACATTTATAATTACTCCAAATTGATTTTCTCTTCATTTTTAGGGTTGGTGACAATTAGGGTTATTTTTAATGAGTTAAATCAAGTTTATATTTTTCTTAGGATCTTCTGACCACAGTAAACCTACCAAAAAAAATATTATATTTTTTTATATGTATTTTAATTAGTATATTTTTTTACCAAAATAAGGACCATTAACTTGAAAATTAGATATCTCTAGTTAGAGATTCCCCCTGACCTTGAAAAAATCAGGGGAGATGTCTGACAATAGAGACATCAAAAGCCCCATGGCCCAAGGCCATTGTGAAATGTATATGCAAATGGAGAATCAAAATAAGAAAAATACCATTTAATTAATTAAAAATAAAATATGCATCAAATGGACATAAAAATATTTTCACATTGTTCTCCTCTGTTCACTTAGAAAGACGATATTTTTTATTTTATTTTTGTGATTTTTATACACAAAGATATAAATTTTTGAACTTCTAGGGGTTTAAATAAATAGAAAAATGCCCTATTTTTCTACTTATCCACGCGACGCCACGTAATCCTCGTATGCGTCGAGCTTTCCACGCGGTGTGCTCCCATTTGACGCTGTCGTCCATGTGTTTGCCATGTCATCCCGTCTTTTCGAACCCTCCATCCGTCCGGTGCAATCAAAGCTCTTGATTTAATAGACGCGCGATCCAACGGTTGCGGGTCATCACCCCCAAAGCCTCTAACTCGAGAACCACCCACCTTCAAACCCTAATATCTCGCTTGATTCTCAACCAAATCAAATGAGGTTTGTTCCTATCGACTCGCCTTGATGAGACTCCATACAGTTAATCAACCCTTAAATCAACTCTATGATCATGGAGAATCAAATGAAGTTTGGCTTAGGAGAATCAAATAAAGTTTGGCTTAGGATTAAGTTCCAATACCTTGGTCCAAGAGGTGAAGCCTTTATTGGATGCTTGTGGAAGCTTTGTGGGGGTCCCAAGAGCTCGAGGATGAAGCCTCTGGTCGTGGTGAATCGCCTAGACACAAGTTCGACCAAAGCCTATTTTGGGTGTTGGTCAAAGTCCACTCTAGAGTGCTATGGTGATGGGGCTTTTATGGGGGATCTTCCTCTCTCACTGTGGGGATGGCGTGGGTGCAATTAACTTAAATTTGGTGGAGTATTTGGAGGTGTCCTGTTTTGGCCAAGTGATTGAGCTCCAAAATTGAGCTCGAGCAGTGGATTTGACTGGCTAGTGATGGTTAGGTTGAACTCAAGGGGTCTTAAGGAAGCTCTGGAAGAAATTTGACAGAGTCTCCCCAAATAATTTCAAGCTCTCCCTCTTTGGCCATGGAGGGTGGGTTTAAATAGAAGGAGAGGCCACTAGGGGCAATTGGTGGGTTCCCTAGGTTGCTTATGTGGATGCCAACAACGTGCCAAAATCCAATTGGGATGAGATAGCTTTGATGGGTTTAATTTTGAGTTTTTGCCTAGGTGAAGTTTTTGGATTTAGGTTTTTCGGAAGCCTAGGTGGTCGGCCGGTCAGGCTCAGGTCACCATCCAGTCCAAAAAGGTCAAGGCTTGGTTTCAGTGAATTCATTTGAGGTTTTCCATGTCTAAAGGCTTGGGATTGAAATGGTATGGGGAAAGGGCCATTTTGGGTCAAATTGAGTCGAGGCATGGTTTGGGTTGGGTTCAGCCACCAAGATTGGTCTTGAGCTGCAGAGGATCAGGTGGTTATCAACCCAGTGCCACGCAATCCTCGTACGCGTCGAGCATTCCATGCGGCACGCTCTTATTCAATGTTATTGTCCGCGCGTCTGCCCCGTCACCCCGCCTTTTCAAACCCTTCATTCATCTGACGCAATCAGAGCCCTATGTTTAATAGACGCGCGATCCAACGGTTGCGGGTCATCATCTCTAAAGCCTCTAGCCCGAGAACCGCCCATCTTTAAAGCCTAATTTCTCACTCAATTCTTAATCAAATCAAGTAAGGTTTGTTCTTATCGACTCGCCTTGATGAGACACACACATCCATACAGTTAATCGCACCCTAAATCAACTCTATGCTCATGGAGAATCAAATGAAGTTCAGTTTAGGGTTAAGTTCCAATACCTTGGTCCAAGAGGTGAAGCCTCGATTGGATGCTTGTGAAAGCTTCGTGGGGGTCCCAAGAGCTCGAGGATGAAGCCTCTGATCATGGTGAATCGCCAAATCCAAGTTCAACCAAGGCCAATTTTGGGTGTTAATCAAAGTCCACCCTAGAGTGCTCCTGTGATGGGGCTTCTATGGGGGATCTTCCTCTCTCACTGTGGAGATGGTGTGTATGATGGGGTGTATGCAATTAATTTGAATTTGATGGAGTATTTGGAGGTGTTCTGTTTCGGCCTAAGAATTGAGCTCCAAAATTGAGCTCGAGCAGTAAATTTGAGTGGCTAGGGATGGTTGGGTTGGACTCAAGAGGGCTTAAGGAAGCTTTGGTTTAAGGAAGCTATGGAAGCAATTTGGCAGAGTCTCCCAAAAGAATTTCAAGCTCCTCCTCTTTGACTTTCAGGCTCCTCCTCTTTAGCCATGGAGGGTGGGTTTAAATAGAGGGGGAAGGAGGGCCACCAGGGGCAATTGGTGGATGCCCTAGGTTGCTTATGTGGATGTCAAAAATGTGCAAAAATCCAATTGGGATGAGACAGCTTGGATGGGTTTAATTTTGACTTTTATCCTAGGTGGAGCTTTTCGATTTGGGTTTTCTGACAGCCTAGGTGGTCGGTCGACCATGCTCAGGTCACCATCCAGTCCAAGAAGGTCAGGTCTTGGTTTTGATGAAGTCAATTGG
The DNA here is from genome assembly GCF_001263595.1 of Phalaenopsis equestris. NCBI lineage: Eukaryota > Viridiplantae > Streptophyta > Magnoliopsida > Asparagales > Orchidaceae > Phalaenopsis > Phalaenopsis equestris. The sequence continues at coordinate 79,068 of NW_018238836.1, read as the reverse complement.
GGTTGTTCATGTGTGTAAAGGCGTGGGATTGAAATATTATGGGGAAAGGGAAATTTTGGGTCAAATTGAGTCAATTCATGGTTTGGGTTGGTTTCAGCCACCTGGGTAGGTCTTGAGCTGAAGAGAATCAGATGGGTCAACTAAATTGGTGTGGAGAAGTCCCCATCCAAGTGATTTGGTTAAGTATGAGGTTAAGAAGATTCATTAAAAGTGTTAAAAACCTTTTTAAGGAGACATGAAAGTGGTTTGGCCTCTTACCATTAATAGTTTGATGATGTGCCACGGCTCTCACCTATGGCTTGGGAGTGGCTTCATGGCTCCCCTTTGGCTTTGCTAATTTTCATGAGAAGGACTTTTGGATTTATTTGGTATTTTTGGTGAATTTTGGCTTGATGCTAGATTTTTAATGATTTGATTTTGAATTTATGACTTTAGGAATGATTTTAATCAAATGAATGATGAAGAGAAAGAATTGTCATGTGGGCTTTAGATTTGGGCTTTTGAAATTAAATGTGGTGGGCTTGGGATTTTAAAATGGAAATTGAGTTTGGGCTAAAATTTGGGATAATTGAATTTTGAGTTTGGTGTAGGAGATGTCATGAAGGATTTGACAAAATTACAAGTGATTTTGAGTTGAATTGATAAGCCAAATTAGTGGATTTGGGCATATAGTCAAAATTGGGACTTTTTATTTGAATGAAATTGGGCTTGCAATTAGATCAAATTGGGCTTGAATTTTATTTAAATTAGAATTGGGGATGCTGAATTTTGATTAGAATTGAAATTGGGCAAGATTGGGGTCAATTGGGCTAAGATTGGGGCTAATTTGGGGACATTTTGGCCTTTAAGGGCAAATTGGGGCTTTTGTCAAATTGGACTAATTTGGTCAAATTGGATCAAATTGATGATAAAAAATTGAAATTGGGAATATTTGGGATGATTTTGGAATATTTGGAAATTTTTGGAATTTTTGGAGATTTTAGGTCATGAAGGGCATTTTGGTAATTTTGGCAATTTTTTGGGATATTTTGGAAATTTGGTACTTTTGGTGGATTTTGGTAAATTTAAATAGTTGTGAGGGGTTTGAGATGATTTTTTTGAAATATTTGGATATTTTGGATAATTTTGGGATTTTTGGCAAAAATTAGGGTTATAGGGGCATTTTGGTAATTTGGTGACTTTTGGGCTGAAATGGGCCAACAAGCCATGAAGCCATACCAAACCAATAGGAGCCATGTGAGGACTCATTTTGGATGCTCAATATGCTGGTTCTAACCCTCTTAGCCAAAGACAAGGGATATAGGGTCATTCATATGAGCTTTCGAAAAGGAGTCAGGAGACCAACCTAAGGGGTCATAGGGTTTAGGTATGTGACAAAAGTGTAGTGTGTGCAAGTTAGCCCCACAAAAACCAAATCACCCAGAGTTAGTTCTAAGGTCTGACCATCCGATGGGGGAGCTCAAGGGTCAGGAGACCAACCTAAGGGGTCATAGGGTTTAGGTATGTGACAAAAGTGTAGTGTGTGCAAGTTAGCCCCACAAAAACCAAATCACCCAGAGTTAGTTCTAAGGTCTGACCATCCGATGGGGGAGCTCAAGGATGGGGGACTCCCCTTGAGCTCCCCCATACTGACCCCACCTACTAAGTGCTAGAGGTTAGGACCAACATGTGGAACTTCAAGTTGAGTAAAGAAGAATTTGGAATTTCTAATGATGAGGGTTCCTTTTCTAGTCCTCTAGGAATAGTCAACAATAAAGTTCTATGGCTAGACCCTAGGCTACTAAAGAGGAAAAACTAAACCTCAACAAAAAATTAGGTCAACATTATGATTTGCTCCATTTCAGATGACTAGAACTCTCACCAAGAAGCAGTTGTACAACTTCCTGGCTCTTCTCACCGACTAAAGGAAAGGGAGCTTGACCCTCATGCAGTTGAGCCTGGATCTCTGCGATCACATGGACTGGTTTTTGAGTCGGTCGTTCATGCATTAATATCAGGACAAGGATTGTTACACTAGTGGCGCGTACATGGGCCGTGCTTCCCATCTCATGATGGAGTGGCATCAAGTTGGATGACCCAATTGCTTCCTCTTGTCCCTCCACCCGTAGATTTTATAGGTCACCAATTTGAACTTTTTTTCTCTCTCCAATCTGCTCCCTCCTTCCAGTCTCTTTGTGTCGACCAAGAAGACTCCTCCATACGACCACTTTGTTATTACTGGCAAACCTTCTCCCTCCAGCCTCTTTGCTATTGTCAGTCGGCTCGCTTCCCCTAGTTTCCTCTTTAATACCGGCTAACTACTTTCTGATTTCCTTTTTCCCCTTACATCCTTAGGAGGGCAGAATTTTTCAGTTAAAAGTTTGAAGGCCTTCATCATGACCATCTTATTAACAAATGACTTCTTACTACTCGCCATAACTCTCTATTGTTAAAAAAATGACTGAAGGACGGGAAATTTAGAAAGAGTGACGAAGAAGTGTTGATCATGCCCTATGTATAGGGACTGTGGGCACAAAATCTAAGAAGTTCAATTATTAAAAGTACTTATAACATAATGAATAAGTTAATTTTTGCATTGAATTCACTTAATCTAGTTGTAGTTGTTGCTTTTAAGAAATAAGTGAATAAGGAAACTAAATATGTATATAAAAAATATGACCGCGCAAATATAGAGAAAATTCAGCAGGTCTCGCTTATAAACATGAAAGGACAGTGTATCGGAGAAGTCAAAAGATAGAAACACCATGCAACTTTCCTTCGGTCCAAACTTTAAGCAGACCAAACAAATGAATAAAAGGCATTGAATCTGATGACAGTCGTTCATGACTACCTCCCTCGACCGATTATAGAATTCTTCACAAAGATAGTCAAAGAGCACTCTGCAGAACAACTTTTTGATTCTATGAGAAGGTCCCTTGTCTAAAGAGAGCTGTCTGTCAAATTACAGTTATACACCCTCTAGATGACGACCCAAGTCATTCTAACGACATAAGGGTCTCTACTCAAGATTCCATTGAGAGGCAAACTAATGAGCTTTAGCTGACCAAATGTATGTTTGCCGACCAATGGTTTTCAACCCACTCAATGACAAGATCAATAGTTACAAATGTAAAAGGTACATAATAACTAAGGCTGTCAAAACGACTCCTTATTCGCGAACAACTCGTGTTCGGCTCGTTAAGAAGCTCGTGTTTGGCTCATTCCCTAAATTAATGAGCGAACACAAACAAAGATTTGTTCATTCGTGTTTGGCTCATTTTAGCTTGAAATACTACTCATCAATTATATATATATATATAT
>NW_018238836.1:70196-75753 GCF_001263595.1 Phalaenopsis equestris | reverse complement strand
AGAGAGAGAGAGAGAGAGAGAGAGATAAGAAGTGCAGAGGTGGGAATGTGTTTTTTAAGTTCGACATAAAAAAGCTTTTGACACTATCAACTGGGACTTTATTTTAGGCATTCTCAAGGCTCGCGGTTTCTCTAATATTTTTTGCTCCATTATCAAGAGATGGTTGGAGCACAATTACTACAGTGTCCTTGTTAATGGGAAATCTTATGGGTTTTTCTCCTCTTTGAGGGGTATTAAACAAGGCGATCTGGTTTCTCCCAGTATTTTCATTATTGCTTTTGATTATCTCTCACGTCTTATGAAACACATGCAGATGCTCATCCTTACACCCAATTTTCCCATAAATCTAAGCTTATGGTTAGTCATCTGGCTTATTTCGATGATGTTATCCTTTTCTCAAATGCCAATAAAAATACGTTTAAGTGTATGATGAAAATGTTAAGTACTTTTCAGAGCACTTCTGGGTTAACTTTTAACACTTCAAAATGTCAGCTTTTCTTCGGTAGGCATGTTCGTACTACTCTCTCCAATTGGGTTGCTTCTTACACTTATTGTCAGGTTGCCTCTCTTCCTCTTAAAAATTTGGGAGTTAATATTTTAAGAGGCTGAAGGAGACAAACGCAGATGGATGATGTGGTGGATAAAATTAAAGCAAGGATTAATGATTTGAGGAATATTTTCCTCTCTAATGGAGGCAGGCTCACTTTTCTTAAGAGTGTCCTTCATACCATTCTGTTATATGCTATGCAAGTTTTACATCTCTAAAAAAGCACTCACTGTAATCTGGAGAGGCTCATTAATAAATTCTTATGGGCTGGAAGCACTCACAGAAAATTTTGGACTACATGGGATAAAGTTTGTAAACCTAATAGTGCTAGTGGCTTAGGTTTTAAGAATCTTAATCATATCACTGAAATTAATATGTATAGACTTTGGTTTAAATTTCGTACAGGCATATCACTTTGGGCTCGCTTTATTCATCAAAAATACTGCACGTATGCTCATCCTACGAATGTTGAATGAAAAACTGGTAATTATAAACTCTGGAAAGCTATGATTAAAATTTGTCCTGTGGCTCAAAAATTTATTTATTGGGATGTTGGCATTGGTAATTTATCTTTTTGGAATGATCATTGGGGTGTTGTAGATTTCTCTACTTTCCCCCATTCCTCTCAAGAGGATATGATACTTGTCTCTGATTGCTGGCGGGATGGATCTTGGGATGGTCATAAGCTTAAGGATTTAGTGGGAGATAAGATGGGAAGTGTCCTTAAAATACCTATCTCCCCAACTAAAAAGGACAGTCCTATGTGTAAATTCACTTCTCAGACTTCTATTACCAAACTTTTATATCAAAATATGCATTATTTCAATCCTTATTGATGGACTACCAATCTCTGGAACGCTTACAGATCCCCCTCTATATCATTTTTCTTATGGAGATATTTTTCTTTACTTCTGCCTCTTGATGATATCTTGAAACTAAAAGGCTTGTGTATGGCTTCGCGATGTTATATTTGTATTGTGAGGAGGACTCTGCCTCACATATTTTTTTTCTATGCCAATTTGTTCGTCATGTATGGTGATTAGTTGGGCTTTATTTCGGTATAGCTTGGATTACAAATGATAATAATATTTTTAATTTGGAAAATTATTGTTGTGCTTGGAGGAATGCGCCTTTATATGATGGGAAGCTGGACTCTTTTCCCCTTATCATTTTGTGGTTTCTTTTGTCTGCAAGAAATGCACATAAGTTTGAGTCATCCCCTCCTACACATGCTATTACAACTTCTTATATTATTGCTTACTATCTTAAAGCTTCTCGGAATTTTTTGGTTCATCAAAACCCTCCGCCGAGGGGTAGGATGGCCTCCTTGATTAGGTGGAAACCCCCCTCCGTCGGTTGGGTCAAGTTGAATTTGGACGAAAGCTGGAATCTACAAGGTGCTGGTGTGGGTGGTATTTTTCAAAACTCCTTAGGAAACTGCCTATGTTATTTTGCCTCACCTGTTGCTGCCTCCACACCTTTAGAGGCTGAGGGCTTTGCCATTTGGTATGCTATACAGATTGCAGTTATGTTTCACTTCTATACTATTTATATAGAGTCTGATTCCATAGCTATTATCAACATGTTTAATAAGACCATTCCCCCTACTTGGAACGTTCTTTGTGTGCTTAATATGATTCAGGATTTCATCAAAAGGCATAATTTGGTCATCCAAATGCATTTCGTTTATAGGGAATGTAATTCCCCTGCTGATTAACTTGCTAAGCAGAGATTGGAAAGGCTTTTGGTACTGTGCTCCCACCTACTTTACAGATTCTGTTAAATGGAGATTTGCTTGATGTTCCTTACATTGGAAGATAATATTTATGCTTTATATTTTTGGGAATTTTTTGGTGATCCTTTCTTCTTGGGCATCAATTTTCCTCATTTTGATGTATTATGGCTTTGGTTTTTGAATACCTGCTATCGCACGCTGCACTGAGACCGCTTTTTGGTGCTATTTTATGGGTTTATGTCTTACTCCCACTACAGGAATACTTTTTTTTTTGTCTTCACCACTTATTCGAACCTATGGTATTGCTACTACTATTTCGGTTGTGTCCTACCATTCTACTTATTTCTTCTGGATTATTAAGAACTATCTGGGTTTATTGTATACCGATATAACTAATATTTTGCAATGGAAGGTTTCGTTACTTTTGATTTCAGGACCAGTCCTCATGCGTCAACTGACTATGTGGAGTACTCCTTGGTTCATTGAAGATTTTTGGATGGAATCTACGATCTTATTTCCTTTCAAGTGCTCGACGGCTCACCGTTTTCAATTTTTGCTGATCTGAACCTCTAATATTTGTTGTTTTGTTCATGGCAATGTTGGGTATACTCTATTTGGATGGTACATTTACTTGGGTTGTATGTATTTTCGGTTTGCTTTAACTTTGCTTTCTTTTTTTCTTTTGAGTGGAGTTGTAATGTGGAAAGAGGAACCCCTATGACTTTATTGTATTTTTTTGTTTTTAATTGGGGATCCAATTTCCCTCCCCCATTATTACTCTTCGCATTTGTTCGTTCGTGCTCGAATTATTTTTGGTTGAAATACTACTCATTATACGAGGTTAAAAAATTTATAATCAATTAAAATTATTATTTAAAAATAGAATAAAAATGTATTAAAATTAAAATTAAAGGTTGTTTTTATATAAATAATAAAATTTAAATATTTCTCTACACTTAACATTCTATGGCTGTTATTAAAATGACTCATTGTTCATGAACAACTCGTTTTTAGTTCGCTAAGCAAATGAGCCGAACATGAACACTCTTTTTGAGCTCGAAATATAAATGAGCCGAACACAAGCTGTGCCTGGGCTCGCTCGTGTTTGGCTCGTTTACACCCCTGATAATTTGTAATATTCATATTAAAACACAAGCAAATATGAAATTTTACAATAAATAGAGGGTCATTTCTCCAATAAAATACCACTAAATTTAATTTGCCAAAACTTGTGTTACAATGCACTTTACCTCATCTCGCTCTCCCCTCCCCCCCCCTCTCTCTCTCTCCCTCTCTCTCTCTCTCTCTCTCTCTCTCTCTCTCTCTCTCTCTCTCTCTCTCTCGTCCATCGAATGCTCTATAACTTGGGTTCAATGAATAGGGCATATTTGAATTTAACAAAATGATAGTTGCAAGATTGTGAAATCTAATCAGACATCAAACTAGAAGAACAAGAGGTTCAAGGTTCAAATTGTTCAACCAAATGTTGAATGGATTACATGATAAATATTTAAAATTTATTATTATAAATTTAATAATATATAATGATATATTAAAATAATTTTATGAGTTAAACTAAAAATGTTTTAATTCAAGACAAAGGATTTGAATATTTTAACAAATATTGAAATGACATTTTCACTATTGCATTATTTTTAATTTAAGGTGCATTCACATGCATACATCAAAATTCTTAAGTATTCATATACCTAACACCTAAATTTTTTATACCAACCAAATCTAGAAAATCTCATCTAAAATATCACCTTTTGAGCTTTCAATTAGTGAAATATATTTTGTATGCATAAGTAAGATGTTATGTGCAAACATTGAAGCTTTAGCGTTAGATATGTTGTAAACACATAAGAATTGTGGTGCATGTAAATAATTTTTTCTTAATTTCTGGAGAAAATGATGGTAAGCATGTATATTTCTAATAATCATCAATTATTAATTAGCATAATTAAAACAGATATTTAAATTAAATTAATGATTAATTTTTATCTTAATAATAAAATAATATAATTTATATTTTTTTTATACACACAAATATAATAAACGATTTTGGGAGTTTATCTTTTAGAGGCCGGATTTCTAGCATTTACTAAATCCAAATGACTTGTAATCTAATCGGTTCACATACAGCACCGATATATAGGCTGGCACCTAAAGCCCAACGTTATAGGGAACAGGGGCATCCCAGCCCCACGTTGGCGCCCATCCATCGTCGCTGCAAATAGTGGCTGCGGTGAGTGGAAGAAAACGCCAGCTCTAACGGTAGAGAAATAAAGACCAAATCCTCCCGAGAACAACTGAGTTGACATCAATCAATGCCTTCTTTTTCCATCAACATTAATTATAAAAAATGAAAGGTTATTTAAGTATATTAACACAGCCACATATTTTTCGTATTATTTTAATTTTTTATTAGAATAACAAAGCCGAATAAATATTTTAATAACATTTCATTTTTCAACATTTCTATAACACAGTCGAATATTTTTATAAGACAGTAACTATTGCAATCCAAATAAAACTCTACGTTTGGAGTCCTGATGTAATATTTTTTCACGAAAATGCTATGAAAACAGCTGACAAGAACAAATAAAAGCTAAAAAACCGACTGTTTCAACATCAATACATCTTCAAAATATCTCCGATTCATGACTTTAGGTGTTATTATTATTAACGAGTCTTGGTTAGATCTCATGAATGATCACCCAAAAACATTCAAAATAGCAGAAACATTATTTCATATTTGTTCACGAATGAAAATTCAAACAACATGAAGTTTCACAACCCGCCCCAACATTCAAGCAAAAAAATTTCCAATCAAACCTCCCTCCTTGATAGCTTAATTTATCACCCCCAAATATATATAATTGCCTCCCAAAAGAAGCTAAATTTCCAACCGAACATATATATAAAAGCAAGCAAGCTATTTATTTGCCCGGTACGGATTAATTAATTTGTCTTCAATCTCAGGCTCTGAGCAAGTAAATGCTCAGCTCCGGCCCAGCGTTGCCATCAGGATTCATCATATAGAACGCCTCAGAGTCCCTCGACCCCACCACCCTCTCAAACCTCCCTCTCATATACATCATATCTCCCTCCCCCTCCCCGCCGTTCCCCGCCGTCTCCTTCGCCGCCGGTAGCACTCCGGCGCCCATCGAAACCATCTCCACAGCTCGCAGCACGCGCCAATCCGCCGCCCCGCACTCCCTCCGCACCGCGTACCCGCACTTCTTCCCGTTGCAATACGCTCGCCACGTCCC
>NW_018238836.1:60250-60797 GCF_001263595.1 Phalaenopsis equestris | reverse complement strand
TTTTGAAGGGGTTTTGGAGGCCCCCAGTGGTTTAATGGGTGTTTATACCCACCATGGACAAAAATTATCACGAAAGAATGCATCTCTTGAGGAAATACATGGAATCAAGACATATTTTAAAGAGAAACTAAGACACCTTTTGGAAGATTATAAAAGAAAGAAGAGAGGACTTTGATAAGAGTCCTGAAAAGGTCCAAAAAATTGTGAGTCCTGAGAGTATTGGAAAGTTTTGAAAAGTTCTCATTTGGGGAGTTAGTTCGGAGAGATTTCCAGGCACTACTTTTACTTTTATTTTTATCCTTTTTGTTATTTTATTTTGAGTGATTGTAAAGAGAAGAGAATCAAAGGAACTTCAAGAGTTTGGTGGAGAACTTGAGATAAGTTTTTATTTTTCTATTTTGAAACTACTTTTGGTTTTAATTAAGACTTGTTGTTGGTTTGACAATGATTTCTTCTTTTAAACTAAAGTGTGGTTTTGTTTTGTCCATGGATTCTAAGTAGTTTTCTTTATCTTTCTTCTTAAAATGATAAGTAATTAAGTTTTGGA
>NW_018238836.1:45263-59782 GCF_001263595.1 Phalaenopsis equestris | reverse complement strand
TGCCTAACTGGTCTTCAGAACTATTCAAACTTTAAATTAACCAATATTCTTTATAGCATCTCTAATAAGGGTAAAGAATATTATTGCTTTTATTTGACACAACACAATTTACATACTTCCACAACAAAATTCCTATATTTATTGCTGATTCATAACAAGTAGAAATATATTTTCATATTTAGTGTTTTTCTTCTATAAAAACTCTATTTATCTTTTTAAATTGTTATTGTTCTATCAAAATATTGAAAATACCAAAAATATTTAAATTTTCATTACTGCAAAAATCATCTTTAGTTTATAAAATTATCTTTCTCTTAAAAATAGAAAGTTTGCGTTCAATAATGTGTGTATTCTTCCTGTGGGTTCGATATTCAGGTCTTAATCAAAAAGTCCTATATTACTTGATATTGATACGTATACTTGTGTATTATCCCAATATATATAAATCAAAAGTTAAATTCTTATTTTTTTTCAGGATCAAGTTTTTGATTTTGTTGCAAAGTAAGGAAATAGAAGTGAAATATAATCTGAATTATTGTTGTACTTTGCATATTAGCAGTATCTAGGGATCAATAATATTCCCTGATTTTTTTTAGAGTTTTCTTAAGTGACTTCGGTCATTTAAGATGTAATTAACTATAGGGGCTTGCCCTTATAGGAAGTTTTCCAAACCCAACTTAAAATAAACCCTATTTAATTATTCATATTAAGTGGGGAAATTGTCGGCAAATAAAACGGTTTCAAGGACCAAACGGATGTCATATATTTCTTAGTTTATTTGATCGAGCCTCATCCTCAAATCTTATGTTTATCCTTCACGATATATATAGGGTTTGAGGTATAGTGCTCTTTCATTTAAACTTTGAAAAGTATGGGGTCAGTTTGATTTCATATTTTTTTCTAAAAAAACTTATATATATATATATATATGATGAGATTTCGATCAAATAAACTAAGAAATGTGATTCTCACTATATTGTATATATATAAATTAAAATGTTCTTTCGAAGCAGACGATGAGATTTCAATTCCGGTGACTGACAGCTTTCAATGGGCAACTCCTCCAACCAAAAATAGTGTCAACACCAGTATCTTTCAAATTGAAATTGAATTCCTTAATAGCCCAGTAAGCTTTATGCTCTAATTCTATCGGTAATTGACAAATTGATGTGGGTGGATTTAGTGTGTTAATTTTGCAAATATTTTTTGATATTACAAAATACACACGACAGATACAATAGAAAATATGCAAATTAATCCCAACAAAATAACTTCTGTTCAAATAGTTTTATCTTTTAAAAATCTTTAAAATGTCAAATCTCCTTTAAAAACAACCGAAGTATATGTATCGCTCAAGTAATGAAGGGCTCTAATGGAGTCATAGATATCGATCCCACATGAAAGTTAGAAATTTCAATAGATAAGTTCTTATAATTATAATGTAAAGTAAAATTTTTAAAACTACAAAATAAGTAGTGCAAAGTTTGAAAGTTAAGTAACAAGTGAATATTAATTAAAATGTAGTTGAAAGACAAAGTTAACTAAACTAAACGCTAAACTTTGAAAAGTAAACTTACGAAAATTAAACTAAGTTTTTATGACGAAAAGTTCAAATTCAAGAAAACATCCTTCCCCTTTATAATGAGTATATAGATTGTGAAGAAACTAAATTCATTTGAAAATATATATAAAAGCTATTTTGTGCCAGATAGGAGCAATCCTATTTTTTACCCTCTTCGGAGTGCATAAAGAATATTTTTTAATCCAGAGTTTGGTCTCTAATTTTGTGGTTAGGTTGGGAGGATACCGGCTGCCACTTCAGAGCTCCCATTAATCCTCACCTAAGGGCTAACAATCTCGCATCAGTTTCCAATCAACTCAACCAAATTGGGGATTTTAATCTATCACCTTAAAATCTCCAATTCTGCATCCAACAAAGTATATTTCTCTATTTGGGGATTTTAGTCTGTCACCCTAAAATCTCTAATTCTACGCCCAACAATGTATATTTTCTTATTTATTTGCACTTAATTTCATGAACGAAATACTCCTCCATGGAATTAAATGTGATTCTCACTATATTGTAAAACTGATAATCCATTTCCCGGATTATATGTTTCACAACATATTTTAACATTTTGATTGGCCAGATTGAAAAGTAAATGAATATTAGAGTTCAAATCATCACAAATTATTAACATTTAAAACCATATAAAACAAAATCAACTCTTCACAAAGTAATATCTCAAAATAGGGAGAAGGATAAAGAAGACTACTCAGAATTCATGAGAAGAATACGACAAAACATGAATTTCATATATAAAAATAAGTTTACAAAATAAAAGAAATAAAAGACACAACTTATCTCACAATCCTTCGCAAGCAAATCCCTAGAAGTTCTCACCAAGTCTTTCTTTCTTTACAAGCACTCTCAATTGTCTCTTAGAAGTGTAATAAAGAAGAAATATCTCACCTTCCATCTCCTCTTACAATCCTTGAAGAAAATCTCCAAGCCCTTGAATTTCTCTCTCTCTAATTCTCCTTACTTTTACGCCACCTTATTTAGCCCTAGACTTCCATCTCCTTTATCAAAGGCTGCCTCCCTCTAAAAGAAGTCAAAATTCTCTCCAAAATTATATCCAAAAGTAAACTCTTTTGAATTCAAAAGACATGTCCATTGATCCAAGAGACATATCCCTTCATAAAAAAGCCTTCCAAAGTGTCTAGATGCATTAAATTACTCCAAGGGGTGTTTAGAATAAGTGCTTCTGCAAAATTTGTCTCGAACCGACTTAATTTGCAAAAAGTCGTTCTTGGCGCATCTGGCGCCAACTCTTTGTCAAATGGCGCATTTGGCGCCAATCTAAGGCAACATGCGCCAGTTTACTGAACACCACATTATTCTGGGTTTTGGTGCATCTAGCGTCAATCCAATGTATCTGGAGCCAATCTGGAGCATCATTCACCAATCTGGCGCATCTTGCGCTAGGATTCAAAAATTTGTTATTTTGGCTCCAAATTTCGTCTTTTTTGTTGCTTTTGCTCAAATGCCTAAAATTGATATACCTGTAACAAGAACATAAGAATACCCTTCTTTAAAGTACAATATCACCAAAAAAAGAATAAAATAAATACTTATAACCACATATTATTTTAGTGTATCACAAGTCTTCCAAAAAATTAATCTACACGGGGACATTACTATAGGTGTCTTATAAGCTGTCATGTATGCCTATAATGCACTACTTAATCTAGCAGACCAATCCATTTTATTAGGATTCACACTTTTTTTCAAATTTTTTTTAACTTCACAATTAGATACTTTTGTCAAACCACTAGTTTAGGGATGATAAGCAATTACAATTTTATGCATTACATTATATTTTTCCACCAGTCTTGCGATTTTTGCATTCCTAAAATGAGATCCTCCATCGGTAATGATTACTCTCGGCATTTCATATCTTGTAAAAATATTTTTAATTAAAAATTTTGAAACACTCCGAGCATCACATCGAGATAAAGCGATTACTTCTATCCATTTTAAAACATAATCCACTACAATATATAAACATTTCTAAATGAACGTATAAATGGTCCCATAAAATCCAATCCCCATGCATCAAAAATTTCAATTTTCAAATTAAAATTTAGAGGCATTTCATTTCTTTATATATATATATATATATATATATATATTAACATCTCTAAATAGAGTAGGCCAATAAAATCCAGATTGCAAAGTTTTATGAACACTTCTATCATTCCTAAAATGACCTCCAAATTCAAAATCATGACATTTTTGGATAATTTCTTGAATTTCTTTGTAAGGCGCACATCGTCTCATTACTAAATCTTTGCATTATTTATAGAAATAAGAGTCGTCCCAAAAATAAGATTTTGCATCATGAATGAATTTCTTTTCTTGTTTTTTTGTTAGTCTATATTGTAAAATACCACTAATAATATAATTTACAGTATCAGCATACCACGGTATTTCCCATTCTTTTACAGCATAAGGTTGTTTATCAAGAAAATTTTTATTAATTACTTTTTTCTAAATCAATAATTTATTCCTATTCAAGCCTAGATAGATGATCAGAAATTTGATTATCAGGCTCTCGCATATCGACTACTACAAAATCAAACTCTTGCATCGAAAGTACCCATCTAATTAATCTTGGTTTCACATCCTTCTTTTGATATTTAATAGTCGAATGGTCAGTATGCACAACACATTTAATTCCAATCATATATGACCTAAACTTATGAAAAGCATAAAAAATTATTAATAACTCTCTTTCAGTAGTGGTATAGTTAATTTCAACATCATTAAGAGTCTTACTAGCATAGTATATGACTTTAAAAATCTTATCATATGTTTGCTTTATTACAGCTCTAATTACATAATCACTAGCATCAAACATTAATTCAAAAGGTTTCTCCCAATCAGGTGAAACACTTATAGGAGCAGTGATCAATTTTTCCTTTAAAGTTTCAAAGGCTTTAAGGAAATCTTGGTTAAAGTCAAATTTTGTAAATTTTTCAAGAAGTTGGCATGAAGGCTTTGTAATTTTTGAAAAATATTTAATATATCACCTATAAAATCCAGCATGTCCTAAAAATCTCCAAACTCCACTTACAGTAGTAGGTGGAGGTAGGTTTAATATTACCTGAATTTTTGCATTTTTGCATGATCTCCTTCCATGTCATTTTCTGAAATTTTATGCCCAAGCGCAATTCCTCCTGCAACCAAAAATTGATATTTTTCCTAGTTTAATACGAGATTAACCTTTTCACATTATTTTAGAACTTTCTCTAAATGATTTAGACATATTTCAAATGAAGTTCCAAATATATAGAAATCATCTATAAAGACTTTAATCCCTTTTTCAATTAAATCATTGAAAATTGACATCATACATCTTTTAAATGTTACAAGTGCATTATAGAATCCAAAAGGCATTCATCGAAAGTAGAAGTTCCATAAGAACTAGTAAATGTTGTTTTCTCTTGAACCGGTATATCCATCTAGAAAATAAAAATATATGTGCGCAGCCAGCGTATCCAACATCTAGTCTAAAAAGGGTAAAGAAAAATAATCCTTTATGGTAGTTGAATTTAATTTTTTATAATCTATGCAAAACCTATAGTCTATGCAAATTCGCCATCCAGTGACTTGTTTTGTTGGTATTAATTCATTATTCTCATTTGTCACTACTGTCGCACCTCCATTCTTTGGAACACAGTGAATTGGACTCACCCAAGCACTATCTGAAATAGGATATATTATTTCAGCATCTAAGTATTTCAAAATCTCTTTCTTAACAACTTCTTTCATCATAGGATTCAATCTCTTTTGAGGATCAGCTCTTGGTTCATGTTGATCTTCTAATAAAATTCTATGCATACAAATTGAAGAGTTGATTCCTTTAATATCAGCTAATGTCCATCTAAAGGCTTTTTTTATATCTTCTCAAAGTTTCCAATAATTGTTCTTCTTGCGTATCAATTAATTCTGATGATACTATAACAAGTAATGTAGATAAATCTCCAAAAAATGCATACTTCAAATGTGTAGGAAGTGTTTTCAGTTCTAGTTCAGGTGGTTTCTCAATACATGAAATCAAATTCTTATTACTTTCTGTAGGGTCTAACATTTCAAATTTTTCCTGAACATAATCTAAATTTTCCTTACTCACTTCCTTAGATTCATCTTGAACTTTCTTCTCATCTTGATATTCCAAATATTTCTTTTCAAATTCTTTTTTGAATGTCTTCTTGAAATATTAATGGTTTAAATATTCGTTAATATCCATTCTAAAGCATTCAATCTCTTCCTTTTTTGTAGGGTATCTCATTGATTTTTCAATATTAAATGTAACCTCTTGATCACTAAGTCTCATAGTTAGTTCTCATTTCTGCACATCTATCAAAGCTCTTCCAGTGACAAGGAATGGTTTTCTTAAAATGATAGGAATTTCTTTATCTTCCTCCATATCTAACACAATAAAATCCATAGAAAAGACAAATTTATCAACTTTTACCAAAACATCTTCTATAACTCCTTTAGAATAGGTAATTAAACGATTAGCTAACTCAAGAGTTACAGTTGTAGGTGAAATATCTCCTAAATCCAACCTTCTGAAAATTGATAAAGGCATAAGATTAATACTGGCTCCTAAATCACATAAACCTTTTCCAAAAAATCTTTCATCAATAGCACAAGGAATAGTAAAACTTCCAGGATCTTTAATTTTTTCAAGAAACTTCTTTTGAATTATAATGCTACACTCTTCACTGAGTGCAACAGTCTCATTATCTACAAACTTCATTTTCTTATTAAGTATATCTTTCATTAACTTCACATAGCTTGACATTTGTTCCAAGGCTTCATCAAATAGAATGTTTATCGTCAATTTCCTCAATATCTCCAAAAATTTTGAAAATTGGTTTATCACTATTTTTCTGCTTCAATCTTTGAGGAAATGGAGGTGGTGGTATTTCTACAGTGATTTTCATTGGTTTAATAGGACATTCTGACTCAAAATGAGAATCTTTACCAGATTTTTCATTTTCCACCTCATCCTTTTCAACTTTAAATTCCACTTCTTTTTTAACTCTATTTTCCAATTCTTTTCCACTTCTCAATTGAATAACCTTAAATTGCTCTTTGTTCTGATCTTTATGATTTACTTCAACATTACTAGGCAACGTTCCTGGATGTCTATTGCAAAGTGCAAAAGCAATACATCCCAATTAATTCTCCATGTTTCTAATTGCAACACCTTGACTTTGTAATTAGCTTCCCATTTGCAATATCAATTCTTCCATTGACAACTTTTCTCCTTACTCTGCAAATTATTAAAACTTAGAGGGTAATAAGGTTTATAAGTTGGATTTCCTTGATTGTTGGAGTTTTCAAATGGGTTCACAGTGTTGTTTCCCCATTGCGGATTTGTAGCATTAGAGTTATTGTTACTCCAACTAAAATTTGGATGATTCTTCCAAACAAGATTATAATAGTTGGCATAAGGATTATTTGAATGATTATTTATTGTATTTGAGGTCTCATAAACAGATTGAGATTCTATCATTTGTCCCAATGAGTTTTCCTCAAGAACAGGTGATGTCTGAGAACAATTCATTCCATATTGATCTATCTTCTTTGATATAGCAGTTATTTGGGCAGGTAACATAGATATTGCATCACAATCATGAATACTAACTAATCTTTTTGGATTTACCCTTTCAAAGAGCCATTGAAAATTATTAGTAGTCATCTCTTCAATTAAATAATATGCTTCATCGAATAGTTTTGACATTAATGATCCACCAATAACAGCGTCAATTCTCAAACTAAGAGATCCAACCAATCCATTATAAAAAGTTTGAATTATTAATTAATCTGGCAACACATGGTGTGGATACTTCCTAAGGAGATCTTTAAATTTTTCCCAGACTTCATAAATTTACTCTCCTTCAAACTGACAAAAAGATGAATTATCAATTTTAAGCTTAGCAGTTTCTTAAGATGGAAAATATTTAGATAGAAATTTTTGTGATATGTCTCCCCAAGTTTTGATAAATCCAGGTGCTAACAAGTTTAACCACGTCATAGCTTTATCCCTTAGTAAAAAGGAAAAATTCTTAGTCAGACGACATCATTCGACACTCAATCATATTTAAAAGAATAACACAATTCTAGAAAACTAGCAAGGTGTAGAATAGGATCTTCAGTTGGTGTTCCCTCAAACTGATTGTTTTGTACCATTTGGATAATAACAAGTTTAAGCTCAAATGAATTTTATCTCCTGTAGGATTAACATAATCTCTTAAAGGTCTCTGATGATGTTCATTTTCTTTTCCAGCATTACTCACATTGCAAGTCATTTTGCTAATATGATCTATCTCTTTTGGTTGTTTTCAAATTTTTTTAATAATTCTTTCTAACTCATAATCGTAAGGCATTAAATCTTCAGATCTTACACAATGCATAAACAAACACAATAAGTACCTAAAATAAGATAACACACTAAAATATGAAAATAATTGAACTAAACTACAAACACACTTTTTTAAAAAAAGTAAAAATAATTCAAATTATTAAATAATTTACTATTACTTTCTGTTACTTCCCCGACAATGATCTCAAAAACTTGATGTGAGTCGATTTAGTGCGTTAATTTTGCAAGTATTTTTCAATATTACAAAAAACACACGGCATATACAATAGTAAATATACAAATTAATCCCAACAAAAATAGCTTTAATGAAAATAGTTTTATCTTTTAAAACTCAAATCCCCTAAAAATTATGCAAGTATACATATCAATCAAGTAATAAAGGGCTCCAATGGAGTCCTAGATATCGATCCCACAGGGAAGTTGGAAATACCTATTAGTAAATTCTTAAGATTATAATGTGAACTACAATTTTAAACTACAAAAGTGAAGTGTTATATTTGAATATAAAGTAATAGAGTGAATACAAAAAAAATGTAGTAAAAAGATAAAGTTAATTAAACTAATTGCTAAACTTTCAAATATAAAATTATGAAAACTAAACAGTTTTTTGTGACAAAGAGTTCAAATTCAAGAAAGCATCATTCCCCTTTACAATGAGTATATAGATTGTGAAGAAATTAAAATCATTTAAAAATATATATATAAATTATTTTGTGTCAAATAGGAGCAATCATATTCCTTACTCTCTTCCGAGTGCATAAAGAATATTACTAATCCAGAGTTGGTCCCTAATTTTTTGGTTATGCTGGGAGGATACCAACTGCCACTCCAGAGCTCCCACTACTCCCTCACCTGAGGACTAACAATCTCGCATCAGTTTCCAATCAACTAGACCAAATTGAAGATTTTAATCTGTCACCTTAAAATGTATAATTCTGCATCCAACAAACTATATTTCCCTATTTATTTGCACTCAATTTCATGGATGGCATCCTCTCCCATGAAATCAAATGTGCTTCTCACCATGTTGTAAAAATCATAGCCCTTTCAGAACATATTTTTCTTAACATATTTTAAAAATTCAATTAGTCATATCGAAAAGTAAATGAAGATCGGAGCTCAAATCATCATAAATTATTAACATTTAAAACCGCATACAACAAAATTAATTCTTCACATAACCATATCTCAAAATAGGGAGAAGGATAATGAAAATCACTCAGAATTCATGAGAAGGATACGATATTTACAAAATAAAAGAAATAAAAGACACAACTTATCTCACAATCCTTCCCAAGCAAATCCCTAGAAGTTCTCTTCAAACCTTTCTCTCCTTACAAGCACTCTCAATTCTCTCTTAGAAGTGTAATGAAGAAGAAATCTCTCAACTTCCCAATTCTCTTACAATCATTACAGAAAATCTCTAAACCCTTGACTTTCTCTCTCTCTCTCTCTCTTTCTCTCTCTCTCTCTCTTTCACCCCCTTTACACGCCACACCCCCAAAAAATCTTCAAAAACCCCTCTTTTTTTAAAGGCTGTCTCCCTCCAAAAAGATTTTAAATTCCCTCTAAAATTCTATCCAAAGTTCAACTCTTTTGAATTCAATTTTGAATTCAAAAGACTTTTGAATTCAAAAGACAAGTCCATTGATCCAAGAGACATATCCCTTCATAAAAGAACCTTCCAAAGTGTCTAGATGCATTGAATCACTCCAAGGGGTGTTTATAAAAGTGCCCCTTTGAAAATTCGCACAAAATTCATTCTGAATCGCCTTAATCCGCAAAATGTCGTCGCGCTAGTTCTGACGCATCTGGTGCCAGCTTGCTTAAGTCCACGTTGTTCTAGGTTTTTGCACTTCAGGCGCTAAATCTGGTGCATCTGGCGCTAGTTCTGGCGCTTCTGGCACCAATCTGGCTCATCTGGCACCAGAATTCCCAAAATTTGCTATTTTGACTCTAAATTTCGTCATTTTTGCTACTTTTGCTCCAAATGCCTAAATATAATATACCTGCAACAAAAACATAACCCTTCTTTAAAGTACAATATCACTAAAAATTAAGCATAAAATGTATACTTAAGACTACATATTATTTTGGTGTATCAGCATTATGAACTACCGTATGAGTGTAATGGGCCGAACACCGATTTTATCCAAAAAATGTGTGTAGGAGTGTTTTATGACTTCTCTTGAGCACAAGAGGCACCAAATGGATGGGGAATGATTTTGAACATCTGAATAACTGCCAGATGTGTTATGTATTAAAACTAATGTCACATAACGACGAGCTTACATAAGCAAAGCTGAATCAGCACCAATCCTGGTTTTGTGCTCAACACATCTGCTAAGAGGTCTTAGTTGATGTCTTTGATTATCGGAGATTGTGAACACAACCCTCTATCATCCAAGTGAACATTATGCTCATAAGTAATCAAAAGTGATGCCAACATAGCCAAGAAATAACATTTTCAAATTGGTTGATTATAAGTTGGTACCTACATTGCAAGCAAAACTTTTAGGCAAAACTCTGAATTTCATTTTTCATACACTTGTAGAAAGCAAGACTTATCTTTAAAAGGGTTTTTTGTTTATTTTAAAGCCTCTGTTGATAGGTTTCTAATAAGGTTTAGACATTTGTTTTGTGTTGAAGCTTGTCATTTGAAATCTAAGTACTTGGGTGTTCTTCTATCTATCACTTCATTGGATGGAAATAATAAATTGATTCTTGTGGCCTTTGCTATTGTTGAAATAGAGTCAAAGAAGACATGGTTGTGGTTTTTTAAACAATTGACCAATGCAAATGTATTTGAGCAATATATAAAAGCCTTCTTATTTGACAAGGAGAAAGGGCTTGGAGAAGTAATAAAGCTTATATTTCCAAATGCAGATCATAGAGTATGTATGCGTTATGTATGAAAAAAATTTGAAAAAAAAAGTTTTACTATAAAGACACTAATATAGTATCGACCTTAGTATGGTCTGCATCTAATAATTACACTAAAAAAAAATTGATGACATGATGAATGAGTTGAGTTATAGCTCTTCGCAAGTTTATGCATATTTATAACATTTACCTTACAAGTAGGCTAGAAGTGACGGTGATAAGGAATCATTATAATATAAACAATTTGGATAAGTCATTTAATGCTTGGATTGGTGAAGATGGGAGCAAGCCAGTGGTTGATTTGATTGAAATAATTCATGCAAAATTGATGGAAATAAGGGCGCAAAAAGAGCTTAAGGCAAACAATGGAAGGGTGAGATAGTTCCATATGCAGAGGACTACTTAAGGAAAAGAAGTACGAAAAACAAACAACTAATTATATGGCAGCCAATATCTTACAAAGCTGAGATTGAAGGGAGCCATGAAAGACATGAAATGGATATCAATACTAGAGAATGTACTTATAGGGTGTGGCAAATTAATGGTTTAACATGCATTCATGCGTCGACATTGAATGGTTCCAATGAACACCCTTTGTGGCACACTTATGTTCACGATTATTACTATGTTTATAGGTCTATACTTGTATGAAATTCTTTCTTTTTTCAAGTAAAATGTGTGATATTAATTTTTTTGTTTCAATTGTAGGTATAAACTGGCTTACCAAGTTCCTATATCAACTCTTCTAGAAAAAGAGAAGTCGAATGTGCCAACAAATATCACATATGTTGGAGTGCCAAATAGTTCAAGGCCAAGACGTAGACCGAAAAAAAAAGAATTAAAATTTTTCTATAGAGTTATGCCCCAAATAGAAGGCATGTTCATAAATGTAGGCGTTGTAGGCTTTGGGGGCATCATAGAAGTGCTTTTAAGAATTTGTTGAGTTAAGAAATTTTTGCAAGTGATAGAAACTAAAAAATTCCACAAATGACTCAAGCCATACGATTTTTACTACTGGATTTAGGGCTAAACTACCCATAAGAAGGGGTGAAATGGAACAACCTTATTAACTGAAATTAGGATTTAATGATTTTTGTATTATTTTATTTGCATTATTTTTGTATTTAGATATTTTTTCTAGTGTTTAATTTGCATTATTTTTGGGATTTTATTACTTTTCTGAGATTTATTTTTTGTTCAATCTCTGTAATTACCTTGTCTTAGCTAAAAACTTGTGTTTTGTTTCTCTTAATAAATTAATTATTTTTCTCATCCCTTTTGTTTCTAAAATTCCTTTCTTTATTATGCTCTCTTTTTTCTCCTTGTATTTTTTGAATTACAGGGTTGTGATTGCTTTGTTTACATCAAATACTTTGATGCACACTTTTCAAATTATACATGGGATGTTGAGACTATTGCAAATTGTGTTTCATTACATGAGGTGTTAGAAAATTCATGTTTCAACTTTATACACAAATTTCAAAAAAAAAGTACATAATAGCCAAGATCTTTTAAATTCATGATTTTTACATATGTAAAATAAAGTGATGCATACCTGTATTCATGATGAACAAATTTGATCTTGAAGAGATGGAGTTTCTCTCTCTAATCCCTTAAAACTTTCTATACTTTCTGATAGAGAGAAATGTACGAGGTGTGTTAGGTAGAGAGAGGATCCATGCTCAAATTCATGCTCTATTTAACCACCATCCATCAAGGGGGTTACTAGCCAATAGGATTTATGATAATTTAATAAATTAATTGATTTTTATTAATAAAATCAATGACATAAGTTAGAAACATTTATTTATTTTAGGGGTTATAGAGTTACAAACATAAATATCATAATTTATCATAAATTATGACATAAATTATGAGTTAAGAAAATAAATAACTTAAGTTATCAAAATAAATATCATAAGTTGTCATAATTTATGACATAAGTTATGAGTTAAGAAAATTAATGACTTAAGTTATCAAAATAAATATCATAAGTTGTCATAATTTATGACATAAGTTATGAGTTAAGAAAATAAATAACTTAAGTTATCAAAATAAATATCATAAGTTGTCATAATCTATGACATAAATGATGAGTTATGAAAATTAATAACTTAAGTTATCAAAAATAAATCTCATAAGTTATTAAAATAAATGTAAAAGTGGGCCCAAAATGTCAAAATATAAAGAGCATAAAACTAATAAAGGGTTTTGGTAATGTTCATTCTCACGACATGTTTGTTAAATGTCTTCGGTGACAACCCTTTTGTCAAAGTATTTGCAATCATAAGATTGATGCTAATATGCTCAATTGCCACCCTATCTTTCTGAACTTCATCCTTAATGACAGAATATTTTAATTCTATGTGTTTAGCATTTTTGAAATACTTGTCATTTTTTGAAAAGAAGACTGTTGGGGAGTTATCACAATAAATTTTCAGCGGCTTGATAATACTGTTGACAAGTTCAAGTCCTGAAATAAAATTTCGCAGTCATAAATCTTGAATTGTAGCTTCGAAGCAAGCCACAAATTCAGCTTCCATAGTGGAAGCAGCTGTGATAGTTTGCTTCACACTTTTTCATAATATTGCTCCTTCAGCCAAAAAGAACAGATAGCTAAATGTTGATTTTCTGGTATCAACACATCTAACAAAATCTAAATCTGAATATCCTATCACTTCAATATCTTTAGTTCTTCTATAAGTGAACATGTGGTCATTTATTCCTTGTAGATATCTCAAAACTTTCTTTGCAGTTTTTCGATAATCTATTCCTAGATCACTTTGATACCTGCCAAACATCCCGACAATCAAGCTAATGTCTGGTCTGGTACAAGTCTGAGCATACTTTAATCTTTTAACAATAAATGCATAAGGAATTTTTTTCATTCGATTATGTTCCAAATCATATTTTGGACACTACATAAGACTGAATTTATCTCATTTTTTAATTGGAGTAACACTTGCTAAGCACCATTCCATATTGAATTTCTTAAGAACTCTTTTGATATATGTTTTCTGAGACAACCCTAACAATCTTTATGATCTATCATGAAATATTTTAATTTCAATCACATAGGATGTCTCACTCGTATCTTTCATTTCAAAGTTCTTAGAGAGAAAATTTTTAGTTTCATATAATTAGACAAGATCATTAGTAACCAACAAGATGTCATCAACATACAAACTGAGAAATATGATTTTGCTAGCACTAACCTTTAGATATATACACCGATCAACAGTGTTTTATTTAAATCCAAAGAACGTGATGATATCATTGAACTTAAAATACTATTGTCGGGAAGTTTGCTTAAGTCGAAAGAGTTCAGGTTGACTCATGTAGACCTCTTCATCTACATTCTCATTCAGCAAGACAGTTTTCACATCCATTTGGTGTAACTCCAAATCATAATGATCTACTAGTGCCATGATAATTCTAAATGAATGTTTTTTAGAAACCGAATAAAATATTTCTTTATAGTCGATGCCATCTTTCCGAGTGAAACATTTGGCAACAAGTATGACTTTGTATCGTTCAATATGATCATTCGAATCGTGCTTAGTCTTAAAGACTCATTTACACCCGACTGTTTTACAACCTTCAGACAATTCAACGACATCTCAGACTTTGTTGTGATCCATCGATTTCAACTCATCTTTCATTGCATCTAAC
>NW_018238836.1:18169-42045 GCF_001263595.1 Phalaenopsis equestris | reverse complement strand
AAATTAAGCCCATTGAAAGTTTGAATAGATGTAGCTTGCGAATGAAGAGAAACAGGAGTAGTTACTGCAAATAAATAAAACATGCTCGTATATTAATGCTTCGAACATTAAACTTACATAGATATTCATATAAAATCAGATAATGATCATAATAATAATAGCGTATTGAAATCTCCTTTGGGTGATATAACAATACACGATAATTAACATAATTGATGCTTGACTTAAATTTAATATAATTGATAATTGCTTATACTCAAGTTAGACATGTCTATTATCTTTGGATATATAAACATACCTTAACTTAGTATATAAATAGACTCAATAATATTCAATGATTATAAAACAAATGACCAACCTTTGGGCGATCTAAAAATATTTTATAATCAACGAATTTTAAATTTTTTTTAATAAAATATTAAATTATTTCATAACAAGCATCACATACTCTTGATTAATTGAATTTATTTAATTTAACGTCTATTAAACTTATTAATTTGGTCACTTTGGTGACTAACAAATTAAACATTACATAGACATTAAATAAATAATAATTTCAATTATATCAATTTACTTTAGTTTTATTAATCTAATTAAAAATCTAATTCATAGTGGAAATTTATTACAATTAACATAAATAAAATTATATGAAAAATCATAAATTTAGTAATCAAGACTCTGATACCACATGTTAGAAAATTCATGTTTCAACTTTATACACAAATTACAAAAGAAAAGTACATAATAGCCAAGATCTTTTAAATTCATGATTTTTATATATGTAAAAATAAAGTGACGCATACCTGTATTCATGATGAACAAATCTGATCTTGAAGAGATGGAGTTTCTCTCTCTAATCCCTTAAAACTTTCTGTACTTTCTGATGGAGAGAAATGTACGAGGTGTGTTGGGTAGAGAGAGGACCCATTCTCAAATTCATGCTCTATTTATCCACCATCCATCAAGGGGGTTACTAACCAATAGGATTTATGATAATTAATAAATTAATTGATTTTTATTAATTAAATCAATGACATAAGTTAGTAACATTTATTTATTTTAGGGGTTATAGAGTTACAAACATAAATATCGTACGTTATCATAAATTATGACATAAGTTATGAGTTAAGAAAATAAATAACTTAAGTTATCAAAATAAATATCATAAGTTGTCATAATTTATGACATAAGTTATGAGTTATGAAAATTAATAACTTAAGTTATCAAAAATAAATCTCATAAGTTATTAAAATAAATGTGAGTCATAAATAAAATATAACATGAGGACCATGGGTTTTTATGAAGGCATTAGTTTTGGAGTACTAGCCTTGCAGAATTCCATATGTATTTCCATATCCAACATGAAAAGTTTTCTCTTACATGTATTTCACTAGGCAAGGAGTTTTCCAAAGAAAGGAAAGGTGGTATGTATGTAAAATTTGAACCTGAGGTGTTGGATATGTAAATACATTGGAATTGGGTGGTATGTTTCTCAACAATTTATTTCCTCTTTGGGTGTTGTATGCTAAATGCACCTCTGAAATGCTTTCATGAAATCTGGCTAAATCTTTAATAATGTGGCTAAAGCTTTTTGGTTGCTGTAAACTAAATGAACCTTTGAAATGCATTATTGTGGACCTTGGGTGAGTGAAGTCTGGGTGATTACACATAATATTTTTTTGACATTCTACATCACTTGTTGTAGAATGATTCTACTTGTTGCATTGTTGATGTAAATCCAAAAATTTCTTGGGTTTTCTGACCCAATACAATTACGATTTAGAGAGATTTGATAGTCAGTTGGGATTAAATTGCACTATTGATGATGATTTTTATTTTATATTGGTAACATTATTCAATGCAAACATCATCTATATTTCATAGAATAGATTCTAGTTGTCAGCAAAACCTACTTTGGATAATGCCTTCCTATGAAGTTGGATCTTGAGTTAATCCTAATTCAGGACTTGGAACTGTGGTAACTCTTTTAATGTAGTAAGAATTTTATCTTAGATAGAATCAAGTATTAACTCATAATATCAGTAGTAAGTCATCATGTTTTTCTTCTAGGAAGAAACATCCTGAAAAAAAAATAATTGCATCCATACTATGCTTTTCAAGATAAATATCTCTAACAGCCATTGAGTCAACAAGAGAGGTGGCTTCTTCTAATTTCAACAGTTAATAGTAGTTATCTGCAATGTAGCAACCTCTTTGTCAGTTTTGGGGGCATTTAAATACATAACACGCAATTCTTATGTATATACACATGACACAACTATAATTTCATACTTATCTTATAACACACAATTATGAGTGATTTATATTAAACATTTATAGATTCTAAAATATGAGTTCAGCCTAAGTTTTAGCCTTATTCATACTCAAGCATGGATCTTCACTATTTTGAATCATTCTATTATACTTATTTGTGCTTGCGATCCAACAAATTTTCTAATGTTCCTCACTCAAAACTTATTCATCTTCATTTTATTTATGATTCTTTAACTCCTATTTATTATGTGGGTGGGATAGATGGCAGGTATTCATTGGGTGTTAAGGAATTTACAGCTGCTTTGAATAAATTTTTATTTGATTTTTTGAATGGGGATAGCTGTGGACTTACACAAAAAATCAAATCCCACTTCCAAACCTTTCAAATGTTCCTTCAAAATACAAGCTTACATAATAGGAGAGGTGTGGTAGCTTAACAGGTCAAACTAAGGAACAGCATATCAATTGTAGATTATAAAGTTATACAAATACATAAATATGATTTGAAGATAAATAAGACAAGACCAACATTACTCAATTGTCAATCATTTCAAAATGCTACAAAGAGTTTTCGGGTTTCAAGATACATAGAACAACCACTTATTATAGATTACATTAGAACATAATTCGATTTACAAAAGTTCATACCTGAAAGATTAGACATCTTAAAGAAACCATAGCTTCAACAATAATAACAATGCACTTTTAAGATACAAAAATACAATCATCAAAACTAAATGAGCACATATACCAATAAAAACATAACAAATGTTACAAAATGTAACACAATTGATATTTTAAACTGGTACTCCAAGTCACAATCATGCTATTTCGACGCACTCTTTATCACCTCCTTGTTCAATGCTCTTTCAACATACTCTCAATCATATAATTCATTATCTACTTCATCTATCCATCTAAAATAGCCACAATCATCCTCCATTTGATTTTGTGGACAGCTTTAAAATTTATTTCCCTGATTAGGACCTTGCAAAGTGGAAAATATGACACGTTGTAGGTTGCAGGAACAAAAAATCCTTACGACGTCTAATGCCTTTCGACGTGGAAGATTGAGCTGGATTCATCTCCTGAAATACAATGAAAGTAAATATGATAAAGAACAATATCATGAGTTGTTGTTGAGGCATAATCAATATATTCATATACAATATCTTAAGAGAAATTTGTTTTTCACTTCTACAATCACTACAATAGAGAAATCACAAAATAATTAGTTCTTTATTTTTTCAATATGATTAATGTGCATTCACTTCATAAAGAAATAAATACTTGTCACCTATGAATCTTCTAATCAAAATGGACAAACAATCCCACGAGATGAACTATATTCAGAATTTTAGAATTTCTTTAAAAATGAAATGTTTTAAAAGCCAGTGATCGGTCATAGTTCAAGCAGGAAAACGACGACCAAGGCAAAACCAAATTTCCTCGTCGATTTTTGCACCAAACAGATAATTTACAGCTTGTGCCTATTCCAAAAGGAAAGAAGAGAAATCTAAGGTAAGGGTTTGAAAAAAAAAAGGCTTGTGCCTATGCATTCAAGGTTGAAAACTACTGATATGCATCTAACTCTGAATGGTGGTGTCCCATTATCTTTTATGCTGGCAGCATAGTGGACTATATTTAACAATAAGAAATACAGATTGTATCCAGATGAATTGAAAGTAAATGTTAAAGAAGAACAACACCTTCACAGTAAAAAAAATACAAAAGGGGCAATAACTAATGAGCCAAGCAAAACTGATGGAGCACAACTTGCTCCATCAAAATCCTTTATACAGCTTAACAAAATCTAAGAGCAAAAAGTATCATTAGTTTCAAGCATAATAAAAATGTTTCTTTCCAAACAACATATAAGGTTAATAACCGAAACAGACAAACCTACCAAAATCAGCCCAATTAAAAGAAAACAAATCCATATCTTAGGACCCTCTAGGACATCAAAATAAAACTTTAAGGGGGTTTTTGGGGCTGCTTATTGCCGCATGGGCATTTTAAAAACACCACTGGGAGCCTTTGTTTACTGCGTGCCAAGCATTTTTCGATAAGCACCCACCCTTTTCAATTAAACGCGGCCGTGGGTTCGACTGTGCGACCCGCATTCAGAGAGAATTTATTCCTATAATGGCTCTCATCCCGTGCGTTCGATTGTCTCCTCTGCCATTTTCATGGTCGATCGTCTCCTCTGCCATCGAGTGCTGTCGATCGTCTCCTCTGTCATCGTCGTCACCGTCATGGTCGATGCATATATTCCCAGATCATTGGCAACCTTCTTTCCCGCCACCATCAGTGGCGCTCCTTCCCCAACTGACATCGTGCCGCTCATCAACTCTCCATTGCTCTCCTCAGCGCTCTCCTACATCTGCAACGCGAACTCGAGGTTCCACAAAACATCCCCCATGGCCAGTCGATTGATGTTGTTATTCGACATGCATTTCCCTGCCATCTCCGCAACCGTCTTGAAGCATTCGGGAGCAGTCTTTCCTTTCAAATACGGATCCATGATTTGATCGAGAATGCCCTTCTTCTGGCAATGGCTCTCCTATTCGACGAGAATGCCCTTCTTCTAACAATAACAATGGCGCGCCTATTCGACGAGGCTTTACTTGCTCTTTCGGCAGACTAGGGTTCAACACAGAACGTCCGCAAGAAGCCTTGAAGCCCACCACACCAAGTGAATAAACATTATATTTTTCTACAAGTTGCTGCCTTCTGAAGTACTTTGGATCAAGGTAACCGAAGCTTTCCTTCACCACTGTATTGGCATGAGTACTTTGTATTTTTCATCTGAATTTTAAAAATAATATTATTATATTTTTAATTATAATTTTAATAATTTTTTTATTTTTTTTTAAATCTTGATATTCGTGATGATTGTTTCATCTTTTTTTTTTATTGTTCTGTATTAGTTTTCTGCTTCTACAGTATCGAATATATTGTCAAGACAGTTCTGTTACAAACAAAGAATTTTAGAGTTTCATGTAAGAAGAAAGGAATGAGAATTTATGAAAAATCATAAACTAATATTAATTTATAAAGTAAAGAAATATATCGAGTTTTGACTTTAAGAAGAGGATAGTAAATTTTAAAATCATTAAAGACTATCCAAATATAATAATCTTCACTTGAAAAAAGAAAAGAATTCCTAAAAGAAAATAAAAAAAAGAAAATATTTTAAATAGAAACATCAAGCAGCTCTTCATCGATCGTGAGCAGATATAGTAATCCTCACTTGAAAAAAGAAAAGAAGTCCTAAAAGAAAATATTTTAAATAGAAGCATCAAGCAGCTCATCATCGATCGTGAACAGGGATTGGCTTATGTGCGGGTAAGACCAAAATTGAGATATAAGATAAGGATTTGATTTACTATTTAAATATTTAAGTTCTATTTTTCTATTAAATTGAATTTATATAAAAATATTAATACAATTTACTATTTAAATATTCAACGTATCTTATTTTCTGTACTGTTCTGAACTCGTTTTTGTTTCTCAAGTAATCAATATATAACTATGATAGTTTTGTTGCAAACAACTTTACTGCACTGTGGCAGAATGTGGCAGAATGATCATTTATTAAGAATCAACCGCAAATCAACTGTTTTCCAAAAGCACAAACCAAAAAATCAGCCAACTTATCCGGATAAACTGCTTATTAACAGATCATCTAAAAGCTTCTACTACCCCAATTAAACTCTAAAACAAAAGAAAGTGCAGCTCACACTTGAACATCCCAAATGACACTGAATAGGAAGTTGGCTCGACAAATCACTTGAAAGGGATACCGCGAAAAAAAACGGGAAAAAAAAAAAAAAAAAAGTGAAGAGGACGGGTGTAGGGCTGTCAATTTGGCTCGTTGATCACGAGCAACTCGTGCTCGGCTCGTTCGTTAAGCTTAACGAGCCGAACACGAACAAATTTTTAAGCTCAAAATATAAATGAGTCAAACACGAACAAACATTTGTTCGCTCGTATTCGGCTCGGATTGACTCGAAAAGAAATAAATAAATAAATATACATACACATATAATACATATTCATAAAATTAAATAATATAAATTGTAATTAAATAAATTTTTAAAATAAAAAAAATTTATCAAATTTTAAAAAATTAAATCCTATAAATTACAATACATAACAAATTATTAATAAATATTAGTTTTATAAATATTATATATTTATATAATATAAGTTATATAATTAATTAATATAACATAATATATAAGTATAAAATTAAAAAACCCCAACTCTCGAATGTTCTCAGGTTCGAAAATGTTAAAAGCGTTCAGCTGCCTCTCCTCTTCCGACTCTTCTTTTACCTCTCAAAATCGCGAAAGGCGTTTGACCGCGAGGGCTTCAAAATCACGAAAGGCTAAGGTTTTGTCTTTTATGTTCACTGCTCTTCTCCTCTTCCGAATCATCTCCTTCTCCTCTCAAAATAGAGAATTGTTTTCGGAGGCAAGAGTTTAGGATTTCTTCTTTCTCTTCCAATTTCTTCTATTTCGAGTCAAACTCGAGCCAAAAAATATTATTCGAGCCGAACACGAACACACTTTTCATGAACTATTTTGAATACGAATCGATTTCAAATATAAGCCAGTATCAAACGAACCGAATACTAGCAGACCCTGAAGTAATTGTTTACAGCCCTGGATGGGGTGCTCGGCAACAGACGCTAAAGAGGGAGGTTGCCGCGTAACAGAATCCCTAGGGCATAAATTCGCTGCTTCGGAACGGTGGCGCGTAATTAACAATGTTTAGCAGCCGCTGTATGTAAAATTTCCAAAACAAATAAAAAACCCAAAAAAAAAACAAAAAAAAAAATGTACAAAACCCGCCGTTTGACTCCTGGTTGAAGGCGTGCTGGGCAAGGCCAAAACCCTCGCCCAATTCTCTTCTGAGCTCCACTGGCTTCAAAAGCCGAGATGTGGAGATCCACAGCTCGAGCTCGCATTCTCAGCAGATCAATCCGACCATACTTTTCTACAAACCCAACCCTAGCTATATTCTCATCTTCGCCATCGCGATCCAAATCGCCAATCCGCTTCATCCCCACCTTCCTGAACAAGTTCTTTTCCTCCGTCAATGAATGCTCGGCGGAAGAGGACGAAGCATCTCATCGAACCCAAGGTTTTGTTAAAAATTTTGACTTTGTCTCCCAAGAAGCCGGGGTTTCTTCGATTGAGCTAGGGGTATCAAACGCTTCCCCAATTGCATCTGTACTGGGGGGCTTTGAGAATGAGGTCGGAGAAGGACACGAACTGAATACCTTGTGGGAGGAAAGCATCGGTGGCGATGCTACCCTGGACTCAGAGGAAATCGCAGAAGAAGTCCCAGCTGAGGTTCCTGATATTAATAACGATCAACTTGAGAGCGTTTTATCCATTCTCCAAAGCACTTTACCTCAAGATATTGGATCAAGCTTGGATAGGCTTGAAGAACTGAGCCTGAGTGAGGAGTTTGTGGTGAGAGTGTTTCAGGATGCGCACGTTTCCGGTGAGAATTTGGTTTCTTTCTTCAGATGGGCTATCAGAAAAGAAGGACATGCGAAATATTCGAGGGCGTTAGGCTACCTTGTCAGTACGATCAGCGCCTCTGATGATATCAGCAAGATGGAAGCCTACATGTTGTGGGATTTGATTAAGGAGTTGGGCGAATTGGAGTGGAATGTAAATACTGATATGCTTAATCAGCTAATATCTATTTTCTGGAAGTTGGGTAAGGCCAAAGCTGCTCTGGATGTTTTCAACAAGTTTGATGAGTTTGGTTGTGCTCCTGATGGATATACGTTTTACTTTACAATAGAAGCTCTTGGGAAGAAGTCCATGATTGATACAGCCTGGTCTGTTTGTGAAAAGATGCTTAATTCCGGAAGCCTACCTGATGTTGAAAAGATTTGTAAGATCATAACCTTCTTCTGCAAGGGCAAAAAGGCAAAAGAGGCCCATTTAGTTTTTCTGCTAGCTAAGGAGAACAACATCCTTCCTGGACGAGATACTTTAAGTTTTTTAGTCGCTGGTCTATGTAGAAACGATGAATCTGTTCGCATTGCAATGGAGTTATTGGAGGACTATCCACAAGAGTTACTTAAGCATGAGAATAAGACCTTTTCCTTAGTTGTGAAGAGTCTGGTAAGGATAAAAGATGCGGAAGCTGCGAAGTCATTACTCTTAAGAATGGTTGATTCTGGTCCGCCTCCTGGAAGTGCAGCATTTAACTACGTTATCACAGGGCTTTGCAAAGAAGGGGAGGTGGTTGATGCAATTGCTCTGACTAGGGTTATGGAATGTAGAGGTCTCAGACCTGATGTATATACTTACAGTGTCATCATGAGTGGTTTTGCAAAGGCTGGTCTAATGGACGAGGCTTTTAAGATCTTCTGTGAAGCTAAAAAGAAGCATAAAATATTGACACCAGTATTATATCACATACTTATTCGAGGTTATTGTAGGATAGAGGAATATGAAAAAGCACTTGAATGCTTGAAGGATATGAAGGAACACGGAGTACAGCCTAATGCTGATGAATACAGTAAATTGATAAGGACTCTCTGCCTCAAGGCTATTGATTGGCGTACAGCCGAGAAACTCTCGGAGGAGATGAAAGAGAGGGGTTTGTGCCTCAGAGGGGAAACCAGTAGTCTTATAGCTGCTGTTAAGATGCTAGAAGAGGAAATAGCACCAGATGAATCTAAAATTGAAGCTTAGCCAATGGTTGAAGCTGGGAAGAAGTGTGGTAGTTTTTCTCTTTTTTTTTTTTAATTCAGCTGTAACAATTAGTTGAAATTTTTATTTTTATTTATCTCCACCAGAATCTGTCTAATGTTGTGGAAACACTTTTAACTGAAAATTTTGAATTACAATCAAGTCTATGGTCTTCCCATGTTTTTTTTTTTACTCTGGGACCTATAAGTTATCAAATCTGAGCTTTTGATCATTTCATGGACAGGTATTATTAAGTTATAGTTGATTTTCATTAATGTCTAGCTTGTTTTGTGTATTATTCTATTTATTCTTGCTGTGCATCATTAGATGTGTTTGCGTCATCATCATCATCACCATTATCATTAGCCTTATCCCAACTACTTACTCTTGGTTTTATGTTTCCTTTATGTAATGTAATCTATGTTTTTTTTTTTTTATGTTTGACATAAAAGCATAGGATACCATTTATTTATGTTGAATGATGCACAACAAGACTGCCTTGTGTAAGCTTTTTTTTTCAGAACTACTGCTAATTTTATTTTCCTTGATAACATTACTGGGTATATTACCCCCATATTTTCATCTTGTGATAAGAATAATTGTGAATCATGCGAGTTTATAGGCCATTTGGTTTCTTAGGTGACTTAATAGGTTCTTTTGCGTCATGTGTTACTATAAATACCTCTTCTTAGGAGAAATTAGTGTGTCACATGAAATGTAAGCAGCATTGGAGCCATTGGCTCAACCATCTTTCCACCAAACATGCCAGGAGTTGTGGGCATCCTACAATCACCCAAAGCTCTTTTCCTCTTTTACCAGAACCTTAGGCAAGCTATATGCCTAGTCATTGAAATAATTATTTTTTCCTATGTATTATGTTATTTTTATTGTGAATTTCCATATGGGTTAGCGACAAACGACGCTCGTGTGGAGCTTCATTGTCACAGGTGCCATACATGCTCACGACCCCATCTTCTCCACCATAAATGGTTCTTGTTTTTGAGAAAAGGCTGATTTGATGAACTTAGAAACATACTATTGCAAAAAACAGACAGACTTCAATTTTTTTGCATTGAAGGGATGTGTACAGTAGATGAGGTTATATAGGGGAGGTTAGTTAGGAAGGGGATCTCCCGCATAGTAAGTGGTAATGGCAATGGCATTTAGTTATGCTGTTGTTTAGAAAAAAACAGAATAGGGGACCATTGGGTCATGTGAGAAGGTTGTCATGGCCCCTCAAACTTAGTATCCTTCGGTTGAATGGTATGTTTTTCTCTAAGATGTAGAAATGTGTTGATTGGTAGATCTTTTGTGAAGATGTCTGCTAGTTGTTGTCACTTAGATATGTGTTAGGGTGTTAGAACTTTGACTTCTATCAGATTTCAAATGAATTGGTGATCCACCTTTATATGTTTGGTGTGAGCATAGAAGATAGGATTGTTAGCTAAGGCAATAGCTAACATATTATCACAGTGTATTGTTGTGGTGTTTATGTGAAAGTCGGTTGCAAGTCACTAGCCAAATAATTTCAGTTGCCGCTAATGATAACACTTTGTATTCTACTTGAAGATTGATATACTGGTGGCTGAGGGCAATCTTTTTTTTATTGGTTATTATTGTGTGGTATAAATGAGGATTATTATGCTTAAGGTTATGTTATGTTGTAAGACTGTTGCCTTAAGTCTTAGGAGTTAGGGTTTGATGGAGATTGTCTTCCTGTTGAATTGTAGGTGTTAGGGTCGTAGAGATCGACTACCTCTTGAATTGTTGTTATCTATTTTTTATATATTAGGGGTGTGTTGTTTCGATTTATTGAAATAAAATATTTGGTTGCCCTAATCTTTATGAAGTTCTTATTTGGTTTCTATCAAATTTGTTTCAGATCATTCAATTATGGAAAGCAAAGATTGGGTCACAGTGTTTCCTGATAATTTCCATGATTCAAGCTAGATGTGAAGCTGGTGGGACTACGACGTGACCTAACCTTGCAAAATTCATTTCATCCATGATAAAATCAACCATAGGCATCCTCTCCTTCAAAGAACGACAACTTCAATTTCTTTATGTGCGAGTCTCCTCCTTAATTTCCTCGACTGAAGTTCATTCCAACCATTAAGATGGAATTGGGTTTCTTTTATCGACCCATGTTGATTTCCTTTCTATAAGTTTGGCTCTTCCCATACTCAATTCACCCGTCCCCATAGGCTCATGATTTGTTTTCTGCACGAAAGGCTGTCGCAACAAAAGGCACTGATGCAATTGAATGCTACTGTTGACTGGGTTCCCACTCATCTTGGTTCCCTGTTCCAGGATGAATTATTTTGAATCGCTATTCTCCTACCCCAAATCGCCCGCTATCTTATCCAGCCTATTGATGCTTGTTCCAGTCGCCTGGATGTCAAGTATTCCTTTTATGTATTGTTGAGTCTGCTTTTGATTCCTTTGCTGAATTCCGTTGTAGGCAGCTGCGAGTTTATGTGGAACTCCGCGATCTTTTTCATCATTTCTTCCAAGGTCATGAATCTCCTATTCATTGATGAGAAATGTTTATCCATTCCCAATCTTACTTGGCTCACCTCTTCCATCATTTTTTTTTCAAATCATCTACTTTCTTAGTTTTCGCTATTTGGGGAAGGCGGCAATCTAGAATTTTGAGTTGTTGGTCATAACGAATGTTACTAGTCCAAGCGTTATTGGATTTCATTGTAGATACGTATGCTTCATGCTATGGATTATGCATAATTCTCATACAGTGTCAACAATCCGTCACATATTCCAATTAAGTATTGACGACAAGAGCCATACTCATGTCAGTTTGAGTGGGAGTCACACACTTGATCCAATAGTAGTTTCCTTTTCTTTTCCCCTTGAAAACAAAATATTCTATTGGGAGGGGAGTAATGTTAGACTGAGGCCTAAGGGTTAGACTTTTATTAGTTATTATTGTTGGATATAAATATGGCTTATTATGTTGGATTAGGTTATGCTATGAGATTGTTATCTTGAGTCTTATGAGTTTGGGTTTTGGAGAGATTGCTTAACTCTCAAAATAAATATTTATTTTTTATGTATTTGGGGTGTGTTGTTTGGTGTTATTGAAATAAAATATTTATATCCAATTCTATGAAAAACTCTTTTAGTTCTTACAAAAACCTAATCACCGTAGGTTTTTTTGGGACTGCCCATGATATTACATTGCTACCCAAAAATGTGCAATACCATGATGTGGATCATCTAGTGACCGGATCGCCTACCCAATATGAACTTGAGTAGGACTGTAGGGTAGTGGATCCTGTTATGAATTGAATGTCATGAGTCAAGTTTCCTTTGACGTGCCTTAGCATCTTTTTTATGAGCTGAAAATGACCTATTGTGGGAACCTGCATATCTTGACACACCTTGTTAATTTCATAGTCTATATATCAGGTTGTGTGACAATCAAATACTGTAGATATCCTGGGATGCTTTTGTACTGTGTAGGATCTGAAAGTGGTTGCTGTAGGGAGACGCCAATGGAGAGCTTGGAGGGACAAGGAGTATGTGCTGATTTGCAACTTTGAAAACTAGTTTGATTCAGTAGATCCCGGATATGTGGGGTTTGCATATGTGATTTCTCTATTTTAAATGATGAAATTGGATTTGCAGAAAAATAGAAACCACGCAAGTTATTTTATTTGAAATTTGTTGTGTAGCTTGCTAGTAAAGGCAACTGTTGCTTCTGGATTGTTTCCCGTGACCAACATCTCATCTGCATACCCTAGTAAAAAGATGTAATCGAAATTTTTGTGATAGAGTAGGAGGGAGGGATTTGCTTGGCGGCTTGCTGCCTGAGATAGGAGGAAACGGTGGAGTATCATAGTATAGTAGGGTCTTATTTTAGTCCATAAATTGCCTTCTTTAGTCGACACACAAAGTTGGGGTGTGGAGTATCTCTAAAGCATTGAAGTTGTGTTTGTTAGGGAAAAGATGTGGAAATGCGGAACACCAATTCGTGAGATTCGAAGCAAAACTCAAAATAAAAGCACACAAAGTAAGAAAACACAAGAACACTTAGGTTTAATGTGGAATAACTCAAGAATGGGAAAAAACTACGGAGTAATATCACACCAAGAAATCCACCATAAAGAAATGAGAAGAAATTTATAGATTACACCTGTAACGTTCGGTTTCAGTTATCCGAGAGAAGAAACAAATGATCGAAGGAGAGGAAACAACTTGTCGGAAGACGAATAAGTGAAATTGAGAGGATGGGAAACCGAACAGAGTGGGAGAGGAATTGAGCGGAGGTCGGAAAGTCGAAGAGCTGCATTCATCTATATATGTCGCAGACCGACTTACCTGGGAGTCGAGCAGCGATGGAAGGAGCGGCAGAGGAGAGCCCATGCCCTAGCCTACCAGTGAAAAAGAAGAGGAGAGGAAGAAGCATCGTGTCGAGAGGAGGCGATGGGTAAGCTTATACAGGAGGGAGATGAAGTCGAGCTCTTGATTCGAGTGTAGTGTGCAAAGGAGGTGATGATGGGAGAAGAAGAAGACACTGCATATAGAGGCGACAGGTTGAGTTCGTGCGGGAGGAAACCGAAGCCATCTCTCATGCAATTTGGATCTCATAGAGGGAAGAGGTCTCGCGTGGCTATGGTTTAGGGTTGGATGAGTATAAGTTTATTTTTATATTTCATTGAAAAGTTAGGGTTTTAATTTTAAATGTATTAAATAATAATAATTTTTATTACAATCAATACATTTTGAAGTTTAAAGTGTTGAAATTCTAATTAAAATAGTGTGATAAAAAAAATTATAATTAAATTAAAACACAATTAAGCTAAGTGATAATTGAATATTTTATATTTTATAGGTGATAATTTGATAGAAATAATATAAGAGCAAGTAAATCGTTTATCATTGAAGCGAGTACTCGTACTTTTAATCTGTATTAATAATTTCTTTCTTCTCAACTATTTTGTAGATATTGACACTTGTCATGCTTTATTGTGATTGAGATATTCTTTTGCAGATATTATGTCTGAGTTAACTTCAAAGTACTTGTACTCCAATCTTTGCTAATTCTCATACCAAGAAATTTATTGGTTGGACCTAAGTTATTTATTTCAAACTTCTTTGACAATTGCTCATTCAAGTCTTTGATCTTCTCCATGTTTACTCCTTATTTGACAATTGCTCATTCAAGTCTTTGATCTTCTCCATGTTTACTCCTGCAATCAACATATCATCCACATACAAAGAACATAATATAATAATTATCAAACTGTTTAATGAAACAATTATGATCTGCCTGACACTTCGTGCATCCACCATCTGACATAAATCTGTCAGACCCATGTACTACTGTCTTGGTTTCTGCTTCAACCCATAAAAACTCTTCTTCAGTCTCCAAAACATATCTTCTTTTTAGGGAACTTTATATCTTTGTGGTTGCACTGGATACAGTTCTTTTAAGTCACCATGTAAGAAGGCTATCTATACATTTATCTGCTCTTGATGTTGATCTTCTTCTACTCCAAGCTCAACACAATTCTCGTAATTGTCACCTTCATTACAAGAGAAAATATATGTTTAGTCCCCTCAATTTTTCTTAAAACACTTCATAACAAACTTTGCCTTGTAGTGCTTGCTATCATCTAACTCTTTTTTTTTTTCAACGTGTAAATTCACATGTGCAATGCTTTTTTGCCATCTAGTGATTCTGCCAAATCTCATGTCTAATTTGACCTTAGTGGCTTATTTGAATCTTTAACTTTAGTATCATCTTCATAGCATTCTGATTCACCACTATCAGTCATTAATAAATAACACAAAGGAGAGTACGTCTATATCAGTTGTGGGAATCTGTTGAACCTTCTGAATTATATAGCAAGTGTTTGAGGAATTTCCCGTGTTTTATCAAATTGAGTATCTTTACTTTTTTATTTTCCCGAGCACCATTATCTTCTATCTCAATATATTTGAAGAGCTCGTCAGACATGATTTGATCAACAATCCCGAGCTCTGTTTTTGTCTATGTACATCTCTATTTTTTTGAAAGTAACATTGTTGTTCCAAATAAATTTCTGTTTCTAATAGTCTTAGAATATATACCCAAATTCATTTGAGCTATACTTAAGGAAAGCGTACCTGACAAATTTTGAATCATGCTTACTTTTGGATCCTGCATTAACATAAACATATGGTGCATTACTAAATATTTTTAGGTGAGTTAGATTTATCTTTTTGCAACTTCTTGCTTTTTTAAGGTAATTCTTCATTCAAATATACTAACGAATCATGATTGATCAAATAACTGCAGCATTCACTGCTCTTGTCCAAAGCTTCTTTTGCAAGCTTGTATGCAATCTCATTCTCTTGGCAAACTATGTGATGGTTATATCCATGCGCTCTGCAAGCATCGTTTGGTTGTGGTATCATTAGAACAATGAACACATGTCTGATTCTCTTTGAAGTACAATAACATATGAACCTCTGATCATGATACTCACCACCGTTATCTTATTTTAGGCACTTCGATTTCCAGTCCGTCTCATTCTCAACCATGACTTTATACTTTTAAACACCTCAAATATATTAGATTTATGTTTCAAGAAGTACACCCATACCTTCCCTGTATAGGCATCAATGAAAGTGACAATGTATTGAGAACTTCCAATGGACTGAACAAGGGTAGGACCCTATACATCAGTATGCACTAACTCTACTTTTTTGGACTTCATCTTTGATTTACTTTTAAAGAAGATAACATTCTTTGCTTGTCATTAACACAATCTTCAAAAATATCTAGATTTATAGATTTTAAACCAGTAAATTTATTCTTAGAAAGGAGGGGCTTCATAACTTTCTTACTCATATGGTCTAGCCTGTAGTTCCATTGCCCTGCATCACTTTTTATTCCAGACATCTCATTAATCTGATAAATGATCACTTCAATGTTTCCATGAGTCTTCACCATTTCCTTTTTAGTCAACTTCCATGAATTACTTGTAAAAGTAGTCACGTACTTTGACCTTGCAAGCTGACTCATAGAAATTAAATTTTACTTCGAATGTTGAACGTATATAGCTATATTGAGCTTCCAAACTGATTCGTTTGCAACATGATATCAACATTAGCCTTTTCAACAATAATGCAGGCGTTGTTGTCTCCCAAATACTTCTTCCCTAGATCACTAAGTGTAGTTCTTGAACTCCTCTTTGTTGGTGCTATCATGAAAATAAGCTTTTGAATCCATTATCCATGATTCATTTCTAACTAGGGACAACTAATGAGTCATCTTGGATTTCATTTGTATAGACTTTTGTAGAGAGCTTTCTATTTGGCATCCACTACTAATCTTCTTTAGAGCTTTGTTATTCTTCGTAAGGTGACATTTATTCTCGCAGTTCCAACATTCACCTCTGTCATTTCCTTTCCATGACCTGGAATTTTCTCCTAGAATTGAATCTTTTAGTGCCTGTGTTTCTATCAAAATTGTTTATGTATTTTTGACATCTAGAATAGAATTTCAAGTTTCACGGTTTGCCTTCTTACAAACTTCATCATTCAACACTAACCCCACAATGTCGTCAAAGTTTAATTTCATATTACCTGAAGAGTTACTACAGTACTAGTCTGTCTCAGCTATCTGACAGTATAGATAATAGTAATAGTGCTTGACCTCGTCATCAAACTTAATGTCAATTGAACATAATTGATTAGTCATAGTGTTGAAATTATTTAAGTGCTCAGCAACTGAACTACCATCTATCATCTTCATATTAAATAATCTCTTCATCGGAATAATTTTACTTGAAGCTGAAGGCTTCTCATCCATCATTGTTGTGTAGTCATGAGATCAACCATTGTCTTCTCATTCACAATGTTGAAAGTAACACACGTAGAAAGTGAAAAATGGATCAAACCTAGTGTTGTTGGATCAAACACTTCCTATTCTTTCATACTCATCGATTTCGGCTTCTTGGTGATTTCTTTTAGTGTCA
Organism: Phalaenopsis equestris; assembly: GCF_001263595.1. Classification (NCBI taxonomy): domain Eukaryota; kingdom Viridiplantae; phylum Streptophyta; class Magnoliopsida; order Asparagales; family Orchidaceae; genus Phalaenopsis; species Phalaenopsis equestris. The sequence continues at coordinate 25,061 of NW_018238836.1, read as the reverse complement.
AATATAGTTTCTTTTGATACAATAAATTTTTAATTTATATTTTTCAGAGAACAAAGTTTGAACCTTTGAATTTTTCTACCTTGTACCTCGTTTCGTCGGTCATCGCTCTGACTCGAATCAAATATCTTCAGAAAACATCTCTCAGATACCATTTGTTAGGGAAAAAATATATATGCAGAAATGTGGAGCACCGATTTGAGATATCCGAACTAATATATCGAACTTAAGTACACAGTAAAAAAACACAAGAATACTAAGATTTAATATGGAAAAACCTGAGAACATGAAAAAACTATGGAGGCACACCATACCAAGAAATTCACTGTGAAGAAATGAGAAGAAATATTTACATCATACTTTAGTCCTACAACTTAGAACACTCAAATCACTCCTCTCTCTCTCTCTTTCACATGAGAAATCATGAAATCGTTCCTTGAACGCACAAACACTTTGCACTCATCTTTTCCGCAGAAAAAGGCAAAATATAAAGTCCCTAACTGCAGAAATTTGGTTACAAGCGTCACCCCCTGACCCTGAGTTTTCGAATACTGTTTCAGGGAACTTTAGGGGCATAGCACTCTTGAGCATTGAGTTTCCTGGGTCAATTTTCCTGAGAGCCTAGGTGCTCCCACTGGCATTGGGTTCCTCCTACAACTTAGAACACTCAAATCACTCCTCTCTCTCTCTCTTTCACATGAGAAATCATGAAATCGTTCCTTGAACGCACAAACACTTTGCACTCATCCTTTCCGCAGAAAAAGGCAAAATATAAAGTCCCAAACTGCAGAAATTTGGTTACAAGCGTCACCCCCTGATCCTGAGTTTTCGAATACACTGTTTCAGGAAACTTTAGGGGCATAGCACTCTTGAGCATTGAGTTTCCTGGGTCAATGTTCCTGAGAGCCTAGGTGCCCCCACTGGCATTGGGTTCATGCTGCCAGCCGCTAGGGCGCCTCCCCCGGAACTAGGGAGCCAGCTGTGAGGCTCCAGGGCTCCACGGTGGGTGCTAGGCGCCCCTCCTAGCCCAATTAGTCATCACATATAATAGTGTCAAATAAATTTCATCATCTAATATTCCATGTAAGAAAGTATTTGACATATCTACTTGTAGGATTGACCGGTGGTTGTTTAGAGCAGCAATAAGCATTATTCTTATGTTGGCATTTTGGCTAATAGGCTGAAAGTCTCTTGATAGTTAACACCATATTCTTGTTTGAACTTTTGAGTTACTAGCCTTGCTTTGTGTCTTGCAATGGATGCATCCGAAGGCAGTTTTGTCTTGTAAAATCACATACAACCTATGATAGGATGATTTGTTGGAGGAACAAATAATCCCCAGGTGTTATGAATGGTTGAGTATTCTTGTATCATAGCTGTGTTCCAGTGAGGGAATTTCATGGCGTGGTTTATGTAGTTGGGTCCGCTGTTGGTGCTGTTGGAAGATGCAGATTGAGAATTATTTTTTTGTTCTGGTGACCAGTTTGGAATCTGGTTGCCTTGATGGTTGAGGAGTAGTTATAGGTTGGGGAGGTGTGGATGTATGTTGTGGTGTTAGAGGAGAGAGTTTTGGACGTTTAGGTATTGTTTGGGATGTCTTTTCTGGTGTTATTGTTTGATGGTAGTACTAGCTTGGAGTAAGATACTGTTCTAGTTGAAAGTAGCAATCGAGGTGTTTATGGGGTTGTGAGAATGGGAAGAGGAGATGTCATAGGAGAGGGATATGGGAAGTTTGTCTCATCAAATATAACATGTCCGTCTATGGTTAGTTTTCGGGATGAAGGGTTGTAACGTCGGTAGCCTGTGTTGTGTGGAATAGGCAAAAAAAATGCAAAGGTGTTTAGATGACAGCTTTGCAGTGAGGGAAGGATGTTGCAAGGGTAGCATGAAGTCCCAAATATCTTTAAGCGAGTATGGTGGTGTTTGTTGTAGAGTAACTGAAATGGTGATTTATGATCTATATATTTGGAAGGCATTCTGTTTATTAGATAGACTAGTGTTTGGGTAGCATCAACCCATAATTGGTGGGGTGAGGCGGTTATGAGTGGTGTATGAGCTGTTTTAATGATATCTCGATGTTTTCTCTTAGCTGCACCATTTTGTTCAGGTGTATAGAGACAGCTTAGTTGGTGTTGAATGCCATGTGTAGAGGTATGAAGTGAAAGTAGGAGAGATAAATTCTCCCCCATCATCTGTTCTTAGAGTTTTTAATGACATTGAACTGATTTTGTATTAATTTATGGAGTTGTATGAATGTGGAGGCAGATTCAGTTTTAGTTGCCATAGGGAACAACCAGGAACAGTGAGAAAAATCGTCATCAAATAGTATAATATTTTTGTCCGTACTTTGACATAGTAGGGACAGGGCCCTAAACATCTGAATGCAACAATTGGAAAAGTTTAGTTCTCCTAGTGAAAGACTTGGGTAGATGCAGTTTGTGACTTTCTGCAGAAAGGCTGGCGGCACACACAACAACTGAACTTTCTAGATTGAGAGAGGTTTGTGTTTTGGAGAGATGCTTGATGACATCAAGATGTGGATGCCCCAACGCTGATGCCAGTTGATAGGTTGTTGAAGACGATTATGGAGGACTGAATGAGTGTGGATTGGATACAGTCTTTGGCAGCTTCAACCCTCAAGTCCTTGATGTGGTAACCCTTGGTGTCAAGGAAAAAGCAGCAATGTGTCGGTGACCAAATTATGGACATAAAGTTGGCCATGGGAGAGGTTTGGTTTTTACAATTTGGAATATTGGAATAGATAAAATGCCCTGTCCAGTAGGTGAGATTGGTAGTGCTTCTACATTTCTTACTGCGACTTGTTCGGTTCCTGTGTATAATTAGGTGTGAGTTGTGACGTAGCACTAGTGTACAGTATCCATTCTGATGTTGTGAAGTTGGAGTTGGAGTTGGCTAGTAGAGCTGAAGAGGTTTGTTTGGTAGAGTTGTGTGTGTAGGAAAGGTTTGGTCTATGCTAACAGATGCCACATATTTGACAGATTGTTGCTGATTTTGTTCTTGTCTGTTGAGCTGATGCTGACGCCTTATCTCTTCCTCTTGAAAAAATTTTTTCCCCTCTTCCTCTTTTAGAGAGTAGAGCATATTGTGCAGCTGTTTTCTCTTTGGTTGTTATGGTTTGTTGATGGCTTTCTTCACTGCACAACAGGGAGTCTTCTCTCTCTCTCTCTCTCTCTCTCTCTCTCTAAAGTATAGGTCTTCTAGACTGATAAGATACAACTTGTTTTCAATTGCTGCTGTGTATGAATTATGGAAGGGTGGTAGACCATTTATGGCATGCAGATTAACATCCTCATGATCTACCCTTGTTCCTGCTGCTGCTATCTAATCTACCAAGGATTTGATTTCAGTCACTTATTGGGCTGTTCTTCATGGTAATGTTACGCAGCTCGTTTTTGAGCTGTATAACATGGGACCTATTGGTAGATTTTAGTTTTTTGTGCATTGACTGCATTGCTGCTGTGGAGTCTAGATTTATCACATGTGGTAGAATGGATTGAGATAGAGTACAGTGCCGCGACAAGCTTTTGATCTATAAGTTTCCAGGTAGACTGAGTGTCATCATAAGGTTGTGTGCTTGTGCTGGCTTGGGAGGAAGGTGGAGGATTGTTAGTTGTACCTAGGGGTGTAAACGAGCCGAACACGAGTGAGCCCAGACTCAGCTCGTGTTTGGCTCGTTTATATTTAGAGCTCAAAAAGTTTCAGCGCGTTTGCTTAGCGAGCCCAACACGAGTTGTTCACGAACAAAAAGTCGTTTTAACAACCCTAATCACATAGTCATAACTTGTTAAGGGTTGGGGCAAGATTTAAAAATTACTGTTTATATTAAAACATCATTTGAATCTAATTTAATATTTTTTATTCTATTATCTTAATTAATAATTTTAATTGATTATAAATCTTTGTAGCCTTGTAGTCAATTAATTTTTTTAAAAATACTACTCATCAATATAATATATATACAGAGAGAGAGAGAGAGAACATGTCGTCGTTCCACTCTGCTAGGGTTCCGCCCCATGGCGAACCCTAGCATCTTTCGAATTCAGGATTTACTCGCGTCGCTTCATCTGGTGTCGTCTGCTTCCCTTCGCATCGTCTCGCGTTTGTGTTCGCGTCTCGTCTGGCGGTAGTGTTGCGGTTGTCTTCGTGCCCGCGTCTCGTCTGCGATAGAGCCGCTCGACAGCTTCTACCTGCGTCTCATCTGCGACAGAGCCGCTCGACACCTGCTTCTGCTGCGTCTCTTCTGCTACAGAGCCGCTCGACCGCTCGACACCTTCCTGCTTTGCTGTGTCTCCTCTGCGATAGAGCTGCCCGGTCTGCTCGGCTCTGCCTCTGTCCCGGTCTTCTCGGCTCTGCCTCTGTCGTCTGCTACATAATCGTTCGACACTCATGCAGCTTCTCACTGTGCTGCAGGTTGTCACTGGCTGGGGTAATGGGCTCAGGGCTTTCTTACGCCGCCATCCTCGTCGGTGATAACCCCGCCAAACCCTCCTATGCCACAGTAGTTCACAAATGCAGATCCCCTTTTCACCTCGCAGATAATGTGGTATTCCCGCAGATTTACTATGATTTTGTTTCAGGAAATGATGATTGCAATCTCATAAAAAAAGTAGAGAAAAAGGCGGGCAAACCAACAATTTTCTTTTATGACGCTAAACTTTCAACTCATGCAGGAAAATACAAATTTATACTAGTTGGAAAGTTTCAATTAGTTGCCCTAAGATGGAGATCATTAGAAAGGTTTTTGAAGATTTCAAACTTGTTGGGGATTGACAGGTGGGTCATTTCGACGGAAGACATGTTATGATACAGCTGAGCACAAAAGATGATTACACGAGGATTTTCTCAAAGAAATTCATCACAATTGAGGGCAAACATATGAAATTGCTCAAATGGACCCCCAATTTTGATCCCAATCAAGAACCCCCAATTGCACGTGTCTGGTTCTCATTACCTGAACTCAAGCTTCATTTCTTTGACCTACCTATCTTATATGCAATTGAGATTATCCTTAGAAAATCTTTGCAGGTAGACTTACATACAGTTCATTTCTCAAGGCCCTCTACTGCAAGGATTTTGATTGAATGAGATATTACACTACCAGATATAAAAAAAGTCTGGTTGAATCTACTCACAATGGTTATTGGCAAAAAAATATTATGGAACAAAAATCATACCACTGCAAGCACTGCAAGATGTTTGGACACCCGCAGGAGAAATGTTTAAATTGCATCCACAGTTGAGAACCAATAGTCAAAAGTATGAACACACTATTAGTGCACCCCATATGTCTGAACGCGCTCCCAGCAAACCTGATGACAACCAACCTGAGGAGGGAATCACCACAAAACAGGAGTTCGTGTCTGCCCCTAGGATCCCTTCTCCTGACCATACTACAATGGATAATGTTCGAACTGAAGATCACAACTCCTATTCAGGAAGCATCAGGTGCAGAGGTAACAATTCACACTTCACATACACTGGAACTTATCGCGGTGGCAACGACTGTCTTTCCTTCTACTGCAGTGCTAACATCAAATCAGATCGAGGATCACATGAGCTTGTCTTCAAATGAAGAATGACAGGTTTACACTTCTTTGTGGAAGAAGAAGGCTCGGGGCTCACTCCAACTTGGAAACTTAATGGATGATACTTTGGATGATACTTTGGTGACTCCTGGCTCTTCAAAGTTTGTTATCTGGTTCCGCTCCTAAAATTAGAGGAAGAGGCAGGACTAAACTGGCTTGTCCCTAGCTACTTGTTTTCTGCATGTTTTAAATTTGTTTTACATTTTGTTGAGTCTATCTGTATCTTTTTGTTGGGGTAGTATTGTACTTGTATCGTATGGTAAGGTGCCTCTTTTGGGCTCTTCTCATACAACCTTTATGTATCCTTTTCTATTTCAATAAAATCAGCTATTGAGCTTTTCATATATAAGCAGTTCTGAATGCCCATAATGCAATATCTAGTCTAACACTCTAGCACACTAATCCAATTTGTAAGATTTACAGTTTTTTTCTAAAATGCGTTTAATTTCTGAATTTGATATTTCTGCTAGACCACTAGTGTGAGGATGACAAGCAGTAGAGAATCTATGCATAATATCATTTTTTTAATTAATTTTTTTATTCTCTTATTCCTGAAATGAGATCCTCCATTACTAATAATTACTTTCGATATTCCATATCTTGTAAAAATATTTGTAATTAAAACTTTAAAAACACTCCAAGCATCACATCTAGGTATATCAATAGCTTAAATCCATTTGGACATATAATATAAGTTTCCAAATAAAGGCATAAATGGTCCCATAAAATCTAATCCCCACACATCAAAAATGTCAACTTCCAATGTGTAATTTAGAGGCATTTCATTTCTTCTAGTATATTTCCTACAAGTTGACATCTATCACATGCTTTAATATATTCATTAACATCTTTAAAAATAGTAGGACAATAAAATCTAGCTTGTAAAATTTTATATACAGATTTATTTGTTCCAAAATGTCCTCCAAATTCAGAATCATGGCATCTTTCAATTATCTGTTGAGTTTCATCTGTTGAGTTTCTTCATAAGGCACACATCTTCTAATAATTAAATCTTTATATTATTTATATAAATATGGGTCATCCCAAAAATAGTCTTTCGAATCATAAATAAATTTCTTTAATTGTGGATTCTTGATATCAGGTGGTAGAATGTCACTTACAATAGAGTTTACTATATCAACATACCATGATAGATCCATTTTATCAATACTATATAAATGTTCATTAGGGAAATTTTCTAAAATTTCATTTGCAAAATTAGTTAATATTTCTATTTCTTAATATTTCTAATGATCAGTTACTTGATTATCATTTCCCTTTCTATCTAC
>NW_018238836.1:17012-18056 GCF_001263595.1 Phalaenopsis equestris | reverse complement strand
ATTTAGTTCCAATTAAATAAGATCTAAATTTATCAAATACATAAACAATAGCTAATAACTCTCTTTCAATAATAGTATAATTAATTTGAGCATTATTTAGAGTTTTACTAGCATAATATATAACTTTAAAAAATTTATCGTGTCTTTGTACTAATACAGCCCCAATATCATAATCACTAGCATCACACATTATTTCAAATGGTTTCTCCTAGTTAAGTAGTTCTATTATAGGTACAGTGATTAATTTTTTCTTTAATAATTCAAATTTTATTATGCATTACTCATTAAAATCAAATTTTTTACCTTTTTATAAAAGGTTGCATACAGCTTTAGTTATTTTTGAAAAAATTTTTATGTAGCACCTGTAAAAACCAGCATGTCCTAGAAAACTTCTCACCCATTTCACATTATTAGGAGGTGGTAATTTTTCTATAACTTGGATTTTTGTAGGATCTACTTCCATGCCTTTTTCAGAAATTTTATGCCCAAGAACAATCCCTCATGTATCCATAAATTGACATTTTTCCCAATTTAAGACTAGGTTGATTTTTTCACATATCTCCATAACTTTTTCTAAATTATTAAGACATAACTCAAATGAAGTCTCAAATACAGAAAAATCATCCATAAATACTTCCATTCCATGCTCTATAAATTTGCTAAAAATTGACGTCATGCATTTTTGAAATGTTGCGGGTGCATTGCACAGTCCCAGTCCAATAGGCATTCTACGAAAAGCAAATGTTCCATATGAGCTTGTAAACGTTGTTTTATCTTGATCCTCTGGAGCAATTGAAATTTGGTGATATCCACTATATCCATCTAAAAAGCAATAGTATTTGTTCCCAGGCAATCTATCCATCATTGGATCTAAAAAGGGCAAAGGAAAGTGATCTTTTCGGGTGGTCATATTTAGTTTTCTATAGTCAATACAAATTCGCTAACCAGTTACTTGTCTTATTGGTATTAATTTATTTTTCTCATTTTCTTCAACAGTCACTCCTTTCTTTGGAACACAGTGAATTGGGCTTACCCAAGCACTAT
>NW_018238836.1:16433-16722 GCF_001263595.1 Phalaenopsis equestris | reverse complement strand
AGCAAGTCTAATGCTTCAAATTTTCCCTGAATATAATCTAAATCTTCTTCTTTTACTTCATTTTCGGTATAAAAAATTTCTCCATGCTTTAATTTATCTTTGAATTCATTCTTAAACTTCTCATTACTTAGATAATCAACTACTTCTATCCTGAAACATTCATTATCTTTTTTAATTGCAGGATATTTCATAGTTTTTCCTATATTAAATTTCACTTCTTGATCATTAACTCTCATCATTAATTCTCCTTTTTACACATCTATTACAGCTCTCCCTGTTGCGAGAAATC
>NW_018238836.1:14926-16397 GCF_001263595.1 Phalaenopsis equestris | reverse complement strand
ATCCAACACTATAAAGTCTACAGGGAAAATAAATTTATCCACTTTTACTAGCACATCTTCTATAACTCCTTTTGGATAAGTTATTGATCGATCAGCTAACTGAAGAGTTACAGTAGTAGGGAAAATTTCTCCTAAATCACATAAAGTTTTTTTGTAAAACTTTTCTCCAATTACACAAGGTATAGTAAAACTATCAGGATCTATTAATTTTTCAGGAAATTTTTTTCAAAATAATAGCACTACACTCTTCACTGAGTGCAACGGTCTCATGATCTATAATAAACTTCCTGTAAACTTCCTTTTCTTGTTTAATACATCCTTCATAAATTTAACATAACTTGGCATTTGTTCCAAAGCTTCAACAAAAGGAATATTTATCGTTAACTTCTTAAGGATTTCCAAAAATTTTTTAAATTGCTTATCTTTATTCTTCTAATCATTATTCTTTTGTTTCAGTCTTTGAGGAAACGAAGGTAATGGTTTTTCTACAGAGCTTTGTGTTTGTTCATTTTCATGTTGATCATTTTCCATTTCTTCTTTTTCTTCATCAACTTCAGCTTCTCTTTAGATCCTTGAATCAATTTCTTTTCCACTTCGTAATTGAATAGCTTTAATTTGTTCTTTATTTTGATCCTTTGGATTAACTTCCACAGTACTTGGAAGAATTCCAGAAGGTCTATTACTAAGTTCAGTAGCAATATGTCCTAATTGATTTTCAATATTTCTAATAGCAACTCCTTGATTTTGTATTTGATTTCCCATATTCAACATTACTTCTTCCATCGTCAACTACTTTTCCTTAACTTTTGGGTTAGGGTTGGAGTTAAACCCCGAAGGATAATAAGGTGAAAAATTAGGATTTCCTTGATTGTTCAGATTTCTGAATGGATTCACCAAATTATTATAATTATTCCAACTAAAATTAGGCTGATTTTTCCAACCAGGGTTAAAATAGTTAGAATAGGGATTGTTATTTCGATTATTTATAGCATTTAAAGTTTCATAAGATGATTGAGTATCAATAATCTGTCCTAGTGAATTCTCCTCTTATACTAGGGGTACTTGAGAATAATTCATTCCCGTCTGCGTCTAAAATTATCGAAAATGGCCGAAAGAGACCAATCTTCAACAAATAAAATTATCAATCTGTGATATACTTATATATATATATATATTTAATAATAATATTTTTTTATGGTATATATATTATCTCTAAATTTTTTAATTTATCAAACCTATTTAATCCAGCCATTACCTTCCCCACGCAACAGTGCAAAAAACTTGATTCGACTTTTTTTTGTTGCAATAGATTGTGTAAATTTTAATTAAATATAATCAATTAATATTCAGAATAATCAATTAATATTCGCAATTTATGTTGGGATTCTATGCAAGTATACATATCGTTATCAAGTAATAATGAACTCTCTATTTAAGCCCCAAATATGGATCTATTTAAGCCCCAAATATG
>NW_018238836.1:0-14710 GCF_001263595.1 Phalaenopsis equestris | reverse complement strand
TTATGTGAAAAAGCATCATTCCCACTACAATGAGGCTATGGTAAAATGAGATGAGATAAATGTTCATAATATGTATTGTGCCAAATAGGAGCAATTTTAATTCTCTAGCCTGATACAGTGCATAGAAAATCATTGGCTAATCTCAGTGTTTAGTCCATAAATCCGTAGCTAGGCTAGGAGAATAACAGCTCCTACTCCAGAGCTCCCACTTCCCCTACAATGGTGCCAAAAACTTGATCCATGTATGAAAAATAAGTTGTGTAAAAAATATATATAGTTATTGGTAATTAAGAATGTGAGTCTATGCAAGTATATGTATCATTATCTAGTAAAAATGGACTTTCTATTTAAGCCCCAAATATCAATCATACGGGGAAGATTTAAATTGGAAATGACAAATTTGCTAGGAAATTCACAGAAAGTCAATTGAAATCACTGTCTCTAATTTTAATTGTTAAGATGTAATCAAAATTAAATTTCTAAACTATTATCAAATCAAATATGCAAAATTTAAAACAGTAAATACTAATCTATTAACTATATCTATGTAACGGAGATTCTTATGTGAAAAAGCATCCTTCCCACTACAATGAGGCTATGGTAAAATGAGATGAGATAAATGTTCATAATATGTATTGTGCCAAATAGGAGCAATTTTAATTCTCTACCCTGATACAGTGCATAGAAAATCATTGGCTAATCTCAGTGTTTAGTCCATAAATCCGTAGCTAGGCTAGGAGAATAACAGCTCCTACTCCAGAGCTCCAACTTCTCTTCACCTGAAGGCTAGCTCTCGCTTTAGTTTTTAAATATTAAAACCGAATTAAAGATTTTAGTCTGTCACCCTAAAGGTTCTCCAATTCTACACCCAACAAAGAATATTTTCCTATTTATTTGAACTTAATTTCATAAACGACATACTCCCTATGAAATCAAATGTGATTCTCCCCATGTTGAAGAAATTGTAGCCCATTTGCTCATACTCTATTTCCTAAAATTTTAATATTTCAATTGGCCATATCAAAATGTAAAGGAAGATCATAGCTCAAATCATCACAAATTAATTTATTTTACAATTTAATATTGGCACATTCATATTATCTTTTCATTTCACCATATCTCAGAGTAGGGAGAAAGATAGATGGAACTACTCAGACTTCATGAGAAAGAAATAACGAAACACAAATTTTATATATAAAAGAAAGTTCATACAACATTGATAAATAAACAATACTTATCTGAAAACTCTTTCTCAAAGCAAATCCTTCGTAACCTTTCCTTAGAAATGCAGGTAGAAGATATCTTTTACTTTTCTCCTTCTCCAACACTCTTACAGAAAGCTTCACACTAAATCTCACCACAAAAACTCTAAATTATGAAAAAAAAATCACTAATTGACTCAAATATGGAAGTGGAATGAAATGATGTGGTGTGAAAAATGAAAGTAGAGGAGTGAAAAACATAGAGGAGCCCATTTTCTGATGAAATTCAGCTCCAAATAAAGCCCAAGATCTGTTCTCCAAGAGGTGCCTCCAAAAACTCTTCAAAAAGTTGTCCAAATACATCAAACCTTATAGAAACGGTGTATGCACTGCCTTTGGCGACGTCGACGCTATGTAAGAAATCTCCGCGTTAATTTTTTCTGCGCCGTCGGCGCTACCCTCAGCGCTGCTGACGCTGAGCATTTCTTCAAAAACATCATTTTGACTCTAAATTTCATCCTTCTTGCTTTATTTTTGTTTTAAGCCCTAAAAATCAACAACCTGCAAGAAAATATTAAAATACATTCCATTAAAGTGCAATATCATCAAAAATTGGTATAAAATATGGGTGTAAAAATGCATATATTTTTGGCATATTAGTTGGTAGAGTCCCCACTAAAAAAACTTCAGTAGGCTATAAGCCTTGGAAGATACAAGTACACTAAGAAATCTTAGAATATTATAAGTCTTTGAAGATATAAATACATTAAAAAAACTCACAAGGATATAAACCTTGGAAGATACATATACATTAAATGTTGTTACAAGGTTATAAGTCTCAGAAGGTGCATGCACAAAAAAAAGAAAATTCTCAGAAGGCTATAAGCCTTAGAAGGTACATATATATTAAAGAAATTTTGCTATAAGCCTTAGAAGACACGTATACATAAAAAAAAACCATAGAAGGCTATAAGCCTCAGAAGGTACATGTATATTAAAAAATCTTAGAAGACTATAAGCCTCAAAAGTTATAATTATATTAAAAACTCTCATAGAGTGATAAGTCTTAGAAGATACAGTTGTACTTAAAATCTCAACAACTATTAAGTCATAGAAGGTACAAGTATATTCTAAAAGTTTAGAAGGCTGCCTCAAAAGATACATAATTTTTCTTTATGCAAAACACATGCTAACTTTGTTTTGCAGATTTAAGAAGTTAAATATTCGCCTAACAAAACCATAGAAGTGTTCGATGTGACTATGTTGCTATCAAGGCAATCCTCCATTAAATATATTTCATTCCTATCAAGATTTATGATATTTTTGTCTTATCTAGGGGGCACATTATATTGAATTAACATTATTGCACCAACCCAAGAGATGGGACATCATCTACCCAAAATTTGATCGACAACAGCCTCAAAAGTGACTCGAAATTTTTTTTGGTTAACTCTTAACTCACATTGCAATCCAAGCTCATAGTTCAACATAAATAATAAAGAGACATTTAAAAGGTTGAAAATGTTACATCAAACAGTCACAAAGAGGTACAAATAAATACATTATCATAATGTGTAAAAGGGAGCTATAAAAATAAACACATTGCCACTATGTACAAATGCCACATTAATAAGTGAAAAGCTACAAAGACCCAAATCATTGGCATAAAAGTTACAACAAGTCGCTTTCAACTTCACTCCCTCTCCAAAAAAGAATGGGGATCTTTATAAGATTGTTTAGAAGGCAAGTCATTAGTGTCGAATAAAATTTAAAGGTGTGTCATATGGATTCCTTTCCATAAGCCAAGATGGAATTCTATTGCACACTAGGTTTACAGCTTTATATACTTCTCTTTAAGAGCTAAAAGCTTGCTTTAAAATAATAACAAATTCTCTACAATCTAATTATAGTTAGGTTCTGTCTCCCTTAGTTCTTCTCGAGCTTTCATCAACTCTTAGCTCTACTGAGAGAGAAAAATCATCATAGAGGACATTTCAGTTTTACACTTTGCTAATTAATTTTCCAATAATAGTATTTGTATTGCAATGTCGTTATACAAACCTTTATATTTTCTTAAGAAATAGTTGATCTCGGTGAACCTAGCCTTCCATAACTTTGAGGAAAGAAGCAACTCATCTTTATTGAGTGTCTATATCATCTCCTCAGGATTCTGACACTTACTCAAATATTTGGGAGGATAGGGTTCCTCAAACATCAACTTCCTAAAGCATTAAAATTATCTTCCAATATGTGCAACAACAACACAAAATAAACTTTGAGGGTTATGCTACACCAACACAGCAGGAGAGAGAATAACTGTAAAAGAAACTTTGGGGGTTACACAATGCTATTGTACAAAGAGGAACAATTATAGGAGAAGTAACTCCAAACACATACATTTTAATTTCTTCTCTCTCTCTCACTCTCTCTCACTCTCATTTAGGGCTTTCGAGTATGGTGGAAAAGTGGGAAGGTAGAGAAGTTTAGATGGGAGTTAAGAAGAAAGATGTGAATGATAGGGTTTAGGTTTGGGTAGAGCTAGTTTAGGTTCAATGGTTGCTCGATTTGGGTTATAACTATGTTTGATATGCAAGGTTTGGGTTGGTAGTGAGTAAATAATTAATTTAGGGTTAGGGTTAAGGTTATGTTGTGTTATATGTGTGAGCTTGAGGTAGGATTGTGCATGTGTTCTTGTATGTGTTATGGTAGGTTAATAGATTAGGTAGGTTAGTGGGTTGTGAGTATGGTTATAGGTTAGGGTTTTTAGGTTTTTGGGTAGTTTAATTGGTTGGGGTTGGATGAGGGGGTTTTTTTGGGTAGGGGTTAGGTTCAATTGGTTTTAGTGTGTTTTAGTTAGTGTTTTTGAGTAAATGAGAAAGTGGGGGTGGTCTGTTATCATGTGATGTTTTAAGTTAGGGAAGAGAAGGGAATGATGTGGGATTTTATTGTGTTATGTTTTGGGTAAGTGAGGGAGTGGGTAATGTGTGGGTTGTTTGAAAGGATTTTTAGGTTTGGAAAATGAGGGAGTGAGTTATTTTTATTATGTAGTGTTTGAGTAAGTGAGGAAGTGAGGAATGTGTGGGGTGTGTAAATGGGTTTTCAGGCAAGGGAAGATGAGGGAGTAAGTGACTTTTTTGTATTTTGGGTTAGGTGGTGAGATGAAAACAAGAAAAAGGGGGAAATGGGTAGATTGATTCATAGGTTAAAGTGTTAAAGTGAGGAGGAGAAAATAATAGGGCATGGTTTAGGGTTAGAAATGGTTTTTGGGGTTTCAATTTTGATGAAATTTCATTTTTGATGAAAACAAGGAAAAGAGAAGAGACTAGGCTTAGATTAGGTGAGAAAAAAGGGGAAAAAGTCTAGGTTTAGCTTAGATGTGAAAAGAGAATGGAGGAGAGGAAGCACTGCACTTTGTTGGCTACATTATGCAAAATTATTGAATTTAAATGAAGAGGGATGAGAGATTAAACCTTCCTTGGATTTCCTTGGTGAGGCGGTGTTGTTGGCCTTGGATGATGCATCTTAATGTGCTTTATTTGGTGTTCTCTATTTGGAAAGGAGAAAATGAGAGAGGGAGAGAGAGTTGTTTGATGATTTGACCAAGAAAATGTAGAGGAAGGATGGGAGAGATTTTGAGCAAGAGAGGTGAGAGGGAGAGACTGAGGGAGTCCACGAAAGAAAGGGATAGAGGGAAGAAGGAATTTGATTAGGAGAGGGAGAGAGGAGTTGGGGAGAAGTGGGGGTCGGTTGGATGAGAGAAGAAATTAAGGGTCCTAGTTTGCAGGGAAATGATGGAGAGAAGGGTTATATGGGGATTAGAGAAAATAAAAATTTCAAATGGGGTGTTATGATAGTAAGAGTGGTTGTGGGTAAAAAAACAAAGTGGGCCTCATTTTGCATTGAATGAAGCTAAGAATCCAATGGTCTAATTTATTTTGTGAAAAGTTGTTTTTAGCCTAATATTTGTTAAGTTGAAATGCTCAAATGGTTATGAAAAAAAAAAATAACTTTAGCTCATTTGTAAGAGTGAAATATATGGAATTCAATGGTGCAATTAGTTTTAGCCGAAGTGTGCCCTATCTTAATATATTTAAAGTCAAAGTGGCCCAAACCTTAGGAGAGAGAAAAGATGTTGATTTGAGTTAGAGGTTTTTGTTGGTTTTAATAGACCAAATTAAGTATTTTCAACTCATATTAATTATATTTAATGTTTGGTATTGATTTGATTCTATTTTGAAGTTGCAATTATTCTTATTTATTATTGAAATTATTATTTATTACTCTAGATTATCATCGGCTCAATGGAAACCCAAATAAAGTCAAATTTGGGCAAGGAGAGGTTCATTTGAATGTTTTCAATAAAACAAATGTACTGGTGAAGTCTGTTTTAAAAAATAATAATTCATTGAAAAAATATTTCGTGGGACCATTTTCTAAGCGTGAAAACCCTATGTGCAAAATTTTAAGTAAAAGTGGTGTTTGGTGACCACTAAACTGATTTGCATACTCCTCATATGCAGTTATGAACATTATGAAACTTACAAGATGTAGTTTTGATCAGATAATTGGTCTGTGAAGAAATGATAATTTTAGGGTTTGAAGAAAGCACTATTCATGCATGAAAATCTAAACTAAAATGTTTTATGTAAAACTTCTCTCAAACTATCATCATATTTAATTGCATTGTCTTTTTTTATAACAATAGTCATCATACAACATTCAGAATGAAATTTGAATCCTACAATAATCTGGCGAGAGAATATGAAAATTTTAGGGTTTATGTTGATTAAGGTTAATTTTAGGTTAGTTTCATGGTTTGGTTAGAGTTGGTTGTATTAAGGCCTATTATAGCTTGGTTGATTTTAATTATTATTTAGTTAGATTTTAGCTTTGTCTAATAAGGGTTTAGCTCAAGTTTTGACTCAAGTGAGGTTCAATTAAATACAAGTCAGGGAAAAATTGCTCGCTAAAAAATGATGTCAACACTCAAGCTTAATTATTATGTGTTTAACATCAATGAGACCTTAAGCTTAATAAAAACTTTCTGATGACCTCCATCTTTGGATGAGTGTACATGAACTTACTAGCCAAGGTGAATTGCAATGGTTTGGCCAGAAGCTGTGTTTTATTATTATAGAAAAAATGGTTGGTTTCCCATTTTTTTCCCACAACCCTCTTCAGAAAACCAACATTAGCTCTCAGACTGAACTATTCATGAAAAGGCTGAGGGAATAGTAAATTTGCTACATCCGGCTTCAAAGTGTGGTTTTTGCTTTCAAGAACTTCCAACTAAGATGGAATTTCCATGGATGTAACCCTAAAAATCAAATGGAGAAATAACTGAATCCAATGGAATAGTAACTTTTAAGGCAAGAGAGGAAAACTCTAAGAGGGAACCAAAGAGGAAGAAAAAAACAAGCCATTCCTACGCCATTCTAGAATTATAAAGATCTAGTTACCAAAATTTAGTTTGTCTGCCTATTTAGCCTCCTTATAGGCTCTAGATCTAACTTTTGGGTTAAGCTCTTAACTTTAATCTAAAAATCTTTTCAGCCTTCAAATCAACTTTCAACTCAAACTTCAAATAACCTTCAAATCAACCTTCAAAACCTTCAACCAAACTCTATTCAAACTAAACCAAGTCAAATCAAATTCCATAAATTAGACTTTTAAAATCAACTCTTTCAACTCAAATCAAATATTTCATCTCATGTCAAACCTTTTAAATCAAGAGTTTCAAACAAAATCAATTGAATCCAAACTTAAATCAAACCTAATTTCTTCAATGATTTTCCATGCTAAAATTCTCAGAGTACACCTTCTCAAAGTTTGTTAATCCCTTTCTTGGACCTTTACATGATACATCATCATTGTATTGTAAGTCCCAACCTTGAAATTTCATGAAAATATTTTCAATCCCTAGAATGCTCTCATTTATAAATCTCTTCAAATATTATATCTTTTTATTTGAAAATACCAACCTTGAAATCTTGCTTAATATAGGACAATACTTTAGTTGAGAGTTTCTTAAAGAGTCTACCACTCCTAGAATATAATTAACTATGAGAGTTTATCCTTATAGGGATACTATACTCCAAAATAAAATAAACTCTATCATATATCTTAAAGAAAGATAAAATTTTTTTGTTAATGTAGGCCCATAAATCATAAGGTTTTTCTCATCGGAATGATAAGATTCATTTTTAAGATAATATTTAAACCTCTTTAGGTAATATATTATTCATCAAATAATACATCTAACTATTTATATAGAAATCTGTCAAGATCTATAGTGGACAATTCAACAACACAAAAAAAATAATTCCTTAGCATACCTATTATTTCTACTCTCATTGATAAATCAAAGATTAAAGAAAAGAAACTTTCTAATTGTTCTTTTATTTTTATCCTATCTAGGTAGATGCTTTTCATGGCTTGAGTAATATGTCAAGGGGTTATTTTAGAAGAACTCATATTGGTATTCAAGGTAGCCTCTTCACCACCTTGTCTTAGATAAATGACAAGGGGTTAGGTAGAAGCCGATTGAGCATAGTGCACATTGTGAGCAAGCTCACATTTAATAGAATGTTTTTTCTTCTGCTGCCATTTTTTACAAACGATACTGATGCGGGTGGATTTAGTGTGTTAATTCTGTAAATATTTTTCAATATTACAAAATACACACGACAATTACAATAACAAATATGCAAATTAATCCTAACAAAATAACTTTAATTAAAATAATTTTATCTTTTAAAAATCTTTAAACTGCCAAATCCCCTTTAAAAATAACGTAAGTATACCTATTGCTCAAGCAATAAAGGGCTCTAATGGATTCCTAGATATCGATCCCACAGAGAAGTTGGAAATGTCTGTAAATAAGTTCATCACATTATAATGTAAAGTACTATTTTAAAAATATAGAAGTAAAGTGCAAGGTTGAATACTAAGTGATAAGTGAATGCTAAATAAAATACATTTTTGAGCAAGATTATTGTGGATCGGCTTCAACCACATCTATGTCAATTAATATCTCCACAACAGTCTGCTTTTATTAAAGGTAGAGATATGACTGATAACATTCTTTTGGCTCAAGAGATGTTCGAAGATCTTGATCTTGATAAAAAATGTAGAGGGGGGGAAATATGGTTCTCAAACTTGATATCAAAAAGGCTTTTGATACTATCAACTGGGATTTCATTCTGAATGTCTTGCAGGCTAAAGGCTTTCACCACAATTTTTGTTCGATTATCAAGAGATGGCTTGCTAACAATTACTATAGTGTTCTTGTCAATGGCCAAGCTCACGATTTTTTTTCTGCTTATAGAGGCATAAAATTGGGTGACCCTCTTTCTCCAACTATCTTCATCATCACTTTTGATTACCTATTTAGGATTGTCAACAGTTTACATGGTCTTCATCCTCTTTTAAAATATGCTCATAAGTCCAAAATCTTGGTCAGTCATCTTGCTTATGCTGATGATGCTATTCTTTTTTCCAATGCTAGCAAGTCTGCTATTAAAGCCACTATGCTCCTCTTAAAGAATTTTCAACAAACTTCTGGTGTGACTTTTAACCCGGCCAAGTGTTCTCTTTATTTTGGCAAATTTGTTCATCAAAGCATTCAAATTTGTGCTTCCAATTTTACCAATTGTAAGATTGCTAACTTACTCCTCAAATACCTTGGGGTGAACATTCTTAGGGGAAGAAGGAAACAAGTGTAGATGGATGAAACTGTTGAAAAGGTGAAATTCAGGATAAATGATTGGAGAAACAATTTTTTGTCTAATGGTAGCAGGCTCAGCTTAATGAAAAGTGTGCTTTATACTCTTCCTCTCTATGTCATGCAAGTTTCAAAACCAAAAAAAAAACACTCAAAAACAACTTGAAACACATTTTAATAAGTTTCTCTGGAGCGGCTCTCATTCTTCTAAAATCTGGACCAATTGGCATTATATTAGCACGCTGGGGGTCTTGGTGTTAAAACTTTACAAAAAATTATAGATATCAATATGTGCAAGCTTTGGTTTAAATTTTGTGTTGGGGAGTCCATTTGGGCTCAATTTATGTTTCATAAATATTTTACTTCTCAACATCCATCCACAGTTACGTGGAAGATTGGAGACTCTAAAATTTGAAAAGTAATTACTCTTTCTAGAGTTGCGGCTTCTCATTTCATTTTTTGTGATGTGGGGGATGGTAAAGTCTCCTTTTGGCATGATCATTGGGGTTCCTCTAATCTCATAATTCATCACACTCCATCATTGATACAAACTTCAATGTTTCTAATCTGTGGTTGGATTGAACCTGGGATTTGCCTAAGCTTATTTCTTTGGTTGGGAAGGAGGCTTACTCTATTGCTAAAATTCCTATCTCTGTTGCCACTAAAGATGTACCTATGTGGAAATTTAATTCAAAAATATCTATCACTAAAATGTTATATTATCACACTTACACCTTTCAAAAATGGAAGGGGAGCCCTTATATATGGCATAAATATCTTTCTCCTTCTATTGCTTTCTTTCTTTGGAAATTCCTAAAAATTTTGCTCCCTCTTGATGATATTTTGAAAATGAAAGGGTTGAGGATGGCTTCTTGTTGTTATATTTGTAAGAAAGAGGCTGAGTCTCTTCAATATGTTTTCTTTACTTGCCATTTTGCTCGATCGGTTTGGGAGAGGTTTGGAAGTTTTTTTTGATATCACCTGGCCTGCTCCTCTTAACTTAGAAGGTATTCTTTATACTTGGAAAGAAGTTGGCCTTTTTCACAAGAAAATTTCTCTACTTTCCTATTACCACTCAGTTGGCCTTTTTCACAAGAAAATTTCTCTACTTTCAAGCCATAAATATCAGGGTACTGGATCTGCTGTTTTTACAATTCATATGGATGGCTAGAAATAGCCATAAATATCAGGGTATTGGATCTGCTGTTTTTACAACTGTTTCCTTCACTTTGGCTTACTATCTTAAATTTATGAGGGTAGTTGGTGCCACTTGCTCTGTTTCTAGCTATACCCTCTCTACTCGGAGAGACTGGAGAATAACCTTAATTAGTTGGTCGCCACCCTCTCCTGGTTGGTTATGGTTAACATTGATGGAAGCTATACTAATAGTGTTGGTGGTATGGGTGGTCTCTTTCAGGACACCAATGGTAAATGTTTAGTCTTTTTTGCATTCCCTTGCATTGCTTCCACTCCTTTGGAAGCTGAGGCCAAGTGGCTGTTTTGGTGTTTCGCTTAACCTATCTAGGTTGATCTTGGAAATAGATTCCCAAAGTTTATTTAACATATTAGTTGGGCCTTTGGCTCCTGATTGACATATTAAAATTTTAATGAAACATATATTACATCTTATACATACACATCACCTTCCTTTACAATATAGCTTCATACATCGGGAAGGGAATAGCCCCGCTGATTTCCTTGCTAAATTTGGGCTTCAAAATGTGCTAGTTGGTAATATTGTCCCTTCCTTTCTCAACATTCTTATACAAAGTGATCTTCAAGCTCCATATATTTGTCTCTAGCTTCTTTATTTTGTATTATGGTTTTGAAATGTGGGCTGGTTTATTTGGATTTGGAAGCTTGCTGATGAGTTTCCCTCTATTGGTTTAATTGAATTCGGTAATAATGATCCTATTGTCTGGTTTTCTTATCTCTGCAAGAACTCAGTTGTATGCTATACTTTCTTTATGGTTACTGTTGTTGGAAATATCACTGACTTGCTAGACTTTGAGCCTGTTAAGTGCAGATGGTTTCTTATTACTGGCCCCACAACTTGGAGCCTCACTCTCTTTACTTTACTAGCTATTCTTAATGCTTTTCTGCTTGGATTCACTGTTCCTTTTAAGGAGAAATGTGGTGATTATTGGATGCTTACTCGATTTAAAGTGAACTTCAAGTTCTTTATTTTGGTCTCTAGCCTTTATGTTGTCTTACAGTTTTATTATGAAGGGTTGGCTTTGCTGGCTGGTTTGAAATTGGGAGTTAGTTATTGAGACTTCAACTATTTTTTATATTGAGATTGGTAGTAGAGCAACTATTCCTTGGGTGATTTATCACTACAGAAACACTGAAATATGGTATACTTGCTCTATGATTACTGTTGTCGGGAATTTCACTGACTTGCTATACTTTGAGCCAGTAAAGGATAGTTGGTTTTGTATTACTAGCCACACGATTTTGAGCCTCACTCTCTCCACCTTAATACCTCTATTTCGTGCTTTTCTTTTTGGTTTTACCGTTCCTTTTGAAGAGGAATATGGTGAACACGGGAGGCTTATTCTGACTAAAGTGAACTTTAGGTTCCTTATTTTGTTCTCTAGCCTTTTAATTTTGACATATGGTTTTATTGTGAAAGATTGGCTTGGCTGGCTGGTATGGAACTGGGAGTTAATTGTTGCAACTCCCACTATTTTTTATACTGATTTTGAGTTTGTTGGTAGAGCATCTATTGCTGCATCTATTTCTTGGGTGATATATCATTGCAGGAACACTCTATACCCTGAGCAAACTTAGTGGTTGCAACTTTTGCACCATTTACTACACACTTGCTTGCAGAATATGCAGGCCCATGGCTCCATTTTATTACTATCGCTGCACTGCCTTTCATGAAGTTTGATTTCTTATGCTCTTCTTATATCAGGGACACCTAAATTTTATTTTCTCTATAGCAGCAATGAGGCTTGGTTTTTACGGCTTTCTCCTTTACTGCTCTACTAGCAAAACCATTTTGCTTTTGCTTTTGCTTTTGAATTTCTCTACAGGTCCTTCTCTCAGGTGATGCTCTACAAGCAGTTTCTCTCGATTCGGATCCCAACTATTTTGGATGAGGACTTTTTGGCTTTACAACTCTCACATATGTTTTTGTACTATTTTTTGCATGTTAATATGAGGTACACTTTATTGGATTGGTCTACTTTTTGTCAGGATACATGCAATTTTAGGGCTATTATATCCTTTTGCTTCTCTTTTTTTCTTTTTTTGTGTGGAGTTGTAATGCGGAAGGAGGAATCCCTAGGACACCATGTATTTCTTTTGTTTTTAGTAGGGATCTTCTTTCTGTCCCCTATTTTGTAACCTCATTTTATATTAACGCATAAGGAGCCACAAGTTGCTCTTTTATAAAAAAAAACTAAACTAAATGCTAAACCTTTAAAAGTAAAATTACAAAAATTAAAATTACAAAAATTAAAACTAAGATGTTGTGACGAAAACTTCAAATTTAAGAAAGCATCCTTCTCCTTTACAATGAGTATATGGTTTATGAAGAAATTAAAATCATTTGAAAACATATATAAAAACTATTTTGTGCCAAATAGGAGCAATTCTATTGTTTACCTTCTTTCGAGTGCATAAAGAACATTGACTAATCAAGAGGTTGGTCCCTAATTCCGTGGTTAGGCTAGGAGGATACTGGCTGCCACTCCAAAGCTCCCACTACTCCCTCCCCTGAGGGAGAACAATCTCGCATCAGTTTCTAATCAATTGGACCAAATTGGGAATTTTAATTTATCATCTTAAAATCTCCAATTCTACATGAAACAAAGTATATTTATCTATTTACTTACACCCAATTCCATGGATGAAATACTCTCCCATGAAATTAAATGTGATTCTCCCCATGTTGTAGAAATCATAGCCCTTTCAGAACATATATTTCTCAACACATTTTAACATTTCAATTGACCATATCGAAAAGTAAATGAAGATCGGAATTCAAATCATCACAAATTATTGAAATTTAAAATCATATAAAATAAAATCAATTCTTCACAAAATCATATCTCAGAGTAGGGAGAAAGATAAAGAAGACTACTCATAATTCATGAGAAGGATACGACAAAACACATATTTCATTAATAAAAACAAGTTTACAAAACAAAAGAAATAAAAGACACAACTTATCTCACAATCCTTCCCAAGCAAACTCCTAAGAGTTCTCTTAAAGCCTTTCTTTCTTTACAAGCACTCTCAATTCTCTCTTAGAAGTGAAATGAAGAAGAAATCTCTCACCTTCCCTCTCCTCTTACAATCCTTGAAGAAAATCTCCAAGCCCTTGAATTTCTCTCTGTCTCTCTCTCTGACTATCCTTCATGCTACACTCCACTACTCGCCCTCCTCTCTCACCCCTCTCTCACTCCTCTTTCAAGCCCTAGACTTCCCTCTCTTTTATCAAAGGCTGTCTCCCTCCAAAAAAAATTTAAAATCCCCCCCCAAAATTCTATCCAAAAGTCAACTCTTTTGAAATCAAATTACATGTCCATTGTTCCAAGAGACATATCCCTTCATAAAAAAACCTTCCAAAGTGTCTAAATGCATTAAATTACTCCAAGGGGTGTTTATAACAAGTGTCCCTCTAAAAATTCGTGCAAAATTCATCTTGAACAGCCATAATCCACAAAAAAGTCATTCTTGGCGCATATGGTGTCAAATCTGGTGGATCATGCACCAACTCTCTGTCAAATGGTGCATCTGACGCATCATGCGCCAGTTTTCTATAGAAGCACTTTTTTGGACTTTACAACATCTGGAGCCAATCTGGCACTTTTTTACTACAGAAGCACTTTTTGGGCTTTACCACATCTGAAATAGACAATTGAAATAAATATGTAATTTTAACTATTAAATAACTAAATATACTAATGAAGCTACGAATGTGATATTCAATATATAAGAAAGCATCTTTCTCCTTGTAAAGAAATTATAGTGAATGGATAAAATGAATTAGTTCAATTTATATTGTGTCAAATAGGAGCATACTTATTTTTTACCCTTTGGTCCAGGCATAAAGAACATTGACTAATCTTACGCTTGTTTATTGAATCTGCGGCTAGACTAGGAGGATACCAGCTCTCACTTTGGAGCTCCCATGTTCCCCTCGCTTGAGGGCTAACATCTACACTTCAACACCCAAACAAGATCGAAGTGAAAAGTTCATCACAATTTCTTAAACATTTTCATGGCTTACCAATTCAAATCACCATTTTACAAATCTCGAAACAAGGAGAAAGATAGAAAAAACAACTCAGAACTCATGAGAAAAACACAACAAAACTCAGAATTCATAAATAAAATTAAATTCATACAAAGTACAACAAGTAAATAACTTATCTCTAAATTCTCCCCAAGAACACTCCTTGAAGTTCCTCTGAATCTCTTCCTTTCTTTACTTCACACAGAATTCCTCTTTGAAGTAGCAAGGAGGAAGAAATCTCACACTTTCCCTCCACTCATTCAATTTCTCGAATAAATCCTCACAATTGTTACACACTAATGGAACCTCTATAACCTCTAGAGTCTTTCTATCATCCAGAACCTTCCAGGCTCTCCAGGACCTCTCTAATTTTCAGGCAAAATCTTCTTTTAAAGTTGTGGATGAGCTTTCCTAAGAGTTGCCTAAGCATCCCTTCAAAATTTGGCCTTATCCAAAGCCTGATTGGTCATAACCGCCGAGCTCACCGTCGACGGCCTTGAGGGCGCCGTCGGCGGACCATCTTAATGAATTAAT